>NW_027413456.1:0-41853 GCF_048544455.1 Silene latifolia | reverse complement strand
CAAAAACAAACTATAAGAAAAACAAACATAAAAAAACGAAATAAAAGGGAGAAAGAGGAGGATTTGATGCACCCTCAACCTACATGTATCGTTGACACCGTCTTGGGTCGTAATCGATGGTAGATTTTATCTCGAGAAGCCGTCGTCGACGTAGAAACAAAGCAAACACGCGTTTTTATCGAATCTGGACAGCAACTTTCAAACAGCGATTTCTCCCTCGTTTCACGATGAAAATTCGATTTAAAAGATGTTTTGAAAACTAGAAAGAGAGGAGAACAGATATCTTAAAGCAACCCCTGCTCATTTTGAGTTATTGGGCACGAAAAACGAGCACAAAAAGAACTGGACAGACAGGAACAAACCGCGAAAACAGAGTGTATAACACTCTGTTTTTCGAGGGATTTCGTGTACTCTCAAGGGCAATTTGGCTCGTAAATCTTTGTCTAATGTGTATATGGATGTTATATGGTTAATTAGGAACAAGAAACTCGAGTTTTGATGGAGGTTTGAAGGAGGAACGAATTGTTTTTCGAAGAGGACACACAAACTGTTCCAGTTTGGATGTCGGTTTTGTGGAAGGTTTTTGAGAGGCAATTAGGGTTTATTTCTGAGGTTTAAAGCTTGTAAGTGAAGGTAGGATGTATGGATAACTTAGAGGAATGAATGTATGGTGAAGGGTGGGTATTTATAAGGAGTTAAAGTAGGGTGAAAGGGAGGAGAGGCAGACGGGCCTGTTTGCACATAGCTGCAGTCCAGCAGCTTTTGGGGGGTTTTCTAGGGTTCGTATAGGGGGTTTTCTTGATGATTAAGGTAAGTTAATATGGTTAGGATATTAGGGTATGGGTTAGGGTTAATGGGCACGGGTTTTGGTGATGTTTGGAGCGGGTTTTGGACTCGGGTTTGAGCTGCAAAACAGGGGGGCTGCTTTGTGTTTTGCGCGGGCTGTTGGGGGTGATTTGGGACGGGATTTGGGCCATGGTTATGGGACTTGAACTGGGGTTGGATGGGTAGTGGTATAGGTTAGTTAGTGTACTCGAGATTCGTGCCAATTCGTAAAGAAAACGGGCTCAAAAACCGAGCTAAAATCGATCTCAAAAACACATGTTCAAAACGAGTTCTTTTCGATTTTCAAATCGATTTTTCAAATCAATTAACACATTAAAATAAATGATTTTTCAAACCAAATATACTCATAAAATGATTTTTCAAATCAAATATTTATTTTATTTTCAATAAAATAAACTTGGGAAAATAAATTCAAAGTAAAATAAAATAAATTGAATTCACCTAAAAAAAGCCATAATTTAAACATCATTTAAATTAATAAAATGAACTCACTTAAAAAAACATTAATTTAAATATCATTTAAATTAATAAAATACTTCATCGACGACGCCCATTCTACATCGTAAAACGAGCTTCAAATAATGACAATGACAACTAAAGAATACATGTGTCCTATCATCATCGGGTGTTTGTCGGGTTCTCTATAAATTCCAATATCGACGGATACGGGTATCTACAGAGCCCGCACTTTGACTGAGGCTTGGACAAGGCAAAAGTCAAAGTATACCCCAGGTCCCTTTCGACCTGAGGATTCTTCGGGTCGTTTATAGTCCATTAGACTTGCGTATATAAGCTCGCCAGCCATAAGAAGAGATCATACCTGAAACTTCGTTGGGGATTGACTCTTGCTTATGTTGTGTCAAATTATCGTCATTGGTCGTCGACCCATAAATTGCATATATAGTGGATTGAGCCTTATCCTTAGGCGCCTACGTATCCGTTTCTGACGGAATCAAACCCGCGTCGTAGTTCGGCAACTGCTGACACATGCCCAAAGTTTATCATCTGCTGGCGTATGTCCAAAATTCATCATCTGCTGACATTTGCCCAAAATTTATCATCTGCTAGCGCTTGTCCGAATGGGACGGGACTTTCCAAGGAGGTTGCCGCCGCGTTCATCATTTGCTTTCAGCTACGGAATTCTTCCATTTCATACTCTTGTATGGAATTGAATTCTGAGTGGATGTCATCCTTTTCATCTTGATAATGGTCTCGAAGCCAACGGCTTCGAGCCCCATTTGCAATGGCTCTAAAGTCGAAGACTTTAGAGCCCCCAGTTGAAGCATATCCTGCTACATTTAAAACACAAAAACGTACTAGCAATAATCATCACATACGCACATTTGGATCATCGATCCTAAAATTAGATCATTTGAAAGATTGGGTCATCGACCCGAAAATTGAATTTGAAAATTTTGAATAATTGGGCCATCGACCCGAAGTTTGAATTTGACATCACTTGGAATGTTGGGCCATCGGCCCTTCAAAAATTGAGTTTGAAATTTTGAATTTCGAAAGATTGGGGTCATCGACCCGAAAAGATTCCACTACTTGGATCATCTATCCATAATTCGTAAAAAGTTTTTGGAATTTTGAAATTTTTGAAATTTTTGAAATTTTTTGAGATCGAACCTTGATGGGTGAGCATGAAATACGACTCAGACACTCTGTATGACTCGTAAACCACGTGGGCGTAGCCCGCTACCGTAAAACAAAAAAAGGAAAATAAAACCGTAAGTGTGCACGGATTTTAATTCAATTATTGACTTGCTGGGGGTAGAAATGTAAATTGGTCATTATGGCGCCAAAAGATGGCAAATGGGAATCACAAGTTCGTCGAACTTGGGACGGAGATATCGTATGGCATAGGCGTGCTCCCGAGGGCACATGGGAATCAAGATCACTTGGCATTGACAAGGTGGATTAAACTCACGGAGCAACAACGTTAGCTTCGCCTAGACACTAAACACAGACTAATTTTATGAGAACAGTTAGACATCACACATCACTCTTGTTGGGAACATTCTGTCACTCTTCTCCTCGCCTCCTTTCTTTTCAGCGAGTTTTCATCATTTCTTGCCACCGCCTTCTTTCTTTTCAGCGAGTATTCATCATTTCTTGCCACCGCCTTCTTTCTTTTCAGCGGGCTTTTACTATTTTTCTTCCACGCCTTCTTTCTTTTCAGCGGGTTTTTCATATTTTCTGTTCCCAACACAAACCCACATCTATATGACTCAGCATCTTTGCCTACACCGTTCGATAAAGCTCATTCTAAGACTTGATACTATTCATCCAAACCTATATCTTTATCCTAGCCTACATCGAGTGCTAAGACCGACTCAAACAAAGGTGGCTTCATTTGGACTTGGTTAGGACCCATAAGAAACCGACAAGATGACAACTTGGTTGATGAGTGGATTGAATCCCTTATTCTGAAGGACTGCCTACGTATTCGCGTGGAGCGAAATCAAATCCGACGTAGTTCGATCAAAGTGCATAAACATGGCATTTTGATTGTGTGTACACACTCGAAGGTTTCACCTAAGGTATCATGTCATATCCCATTCTAGCCTGTAAAGTACCGTTAAATCCCGTGTTTGGGGTTAGGTATAAAAGGCTTAGATCTTTTGGGATGTGGAGCTTGGTAATAACAAGTTGGAATGGTTAACCATCATTCTGAAGGTTTGTTTTGTGGTGCTAAGGCCAAGGGCTATGGCTGCTGATGTGGTTGGAATGGGTGTCTCGGGTTTGATGAACCACGAGTGCAAATGGGTTGAAAAAATGATGTGGGTTCAAATTTCCATGTCTGGATCCTAAAGGCTTGGGTTTACTAACACAAGCTAACTGATTCTCAGAATCCCTAACTATTCCCTCATAAATGCCTCGGGAAGGACTTAAGGGTATAGAGGTTACTACTTAAGCTTTTGGGCTTCGCCCATTGAACTTCAACTATGGGTACTTGACTTGACTTCTGGCTTCCGTAACTTCGACATTCAACCAAAAGCGTTCTGCAATAACTTCAACATCTTTTTTTCTTTTTCTTTCATCACTTTTCTTTTTTCATTTTTCATTTTTTTTCTTTTGCTTCTTTTTTTTTTCGTCCTTTTTTTTCTTCTCTTCTTGAAAATGGTCTTCTATTCATTCCCTTAGTCACAAATGGATACACCTTAAAAACTGGGCTTCGCCAACTAAATTGGGTTAGAATTAACAATTCCTTCTTAGAACGGGTTGATATCTTCTCTCTTCGAGAGGGGATGATTCTGTGGGAAAAAGGCTTGCCTTCCGTCATCGATAGGGGAAACAAGGAGCTAGTCCGGGTTCGTCATAGAATCATCTAAAAGCTAGTCACAAACATTGGTTCAGATGGAGGTTTTCTACCGCCAGACATGGAATAGGTGAAGGAAACAGAAACGGAATCCTATTGTACCTTACATTTTGAAACGGGATATATTTCTACCCCAGGGATGTCTTTGAGTGTGTTGTGCGTTTTATCATGTTTCGGAATGATTGAGGATTGGAAATAAGACATATTTGGAAACGAAACTGGAACTTTTTATTGGAAAGACAAAAGCTTAACAGACTCGAAGGAACGATTCCTAGGACACACCCTAGGTCATCGCGGAACAAACGACTCAACTTCAAGAAAAGAAAGTCCTAGACTAGACTCGACTAAGATAAGAAAACAGATCCCGACTCATAATTTTCAAATCTTGTCTTGAGCTTTCCCTTGTTCAGTTGTCAACTTAGATGCTCGGCCCTTGTCCTTGATCCCTTTGATGGTCTTCCTCCATCCCGAGGTAGTCCTCTGAGGATCTACGCCAATGATGAAGGTTGGTGAATCGAATTGTCCTTTATTAACTTCGTTAACGAGAGGAGTACATTCTAGAGCAAGACTCCCGACTTGAATTTCATTCTTCGGGTTTGGCAAGAATTCAGAGCAATCCAAAAATATTTTCCCGATAAACACCCCTTTCAAGTGACATGGGCGGATAAGATGGGAATAATCGACATTGTCTTCGACAGAAACAAAGTTGGCGTGATCGCCAAATGGATTGGTGATGTTATTGGGTTTAACAGTTGGGATCGGGAGTGTTCCATTCTCGATCATGTCTTGAATTTCGTGCTTCAGTCGATAGCACCTCTCAGTATCGTGTCCCTTCCCTTGATGAAAGGCACAGTAGGCATTCGGTTTGTATCATTTGCCTTGTTGTTCAGCAGGTGGATCCGGAGTTGGACCAATGGGCTTCAACTTTCCTTGGGCCATGAGCCTTTGGAGAGCGTATGTATAAGTGCATCTGATATCGGTGAATGCCCTCGGAGCTTGGCGTTGCGGCTTCTTCGATTGCCCTTCTAAGAGATTGATGGCTTCATCAATATGGGTTATTGCTAGGGCCTTGGCCTTAGGCGATGAGGCCCCTTGGTACCCTTTCGGCTTTTCAACCTCTGCCATTCTGACATCATCTTCTACTTTTATTCCGATTCTTATCAATTCTTTGAAAGAGCCGAAATTCTGGTATTTTAGAGCATTGCGGTAAACAGGTCGTAGATTCTTTACGAACTTATCTTCCATTTCAACTTCGTCAGGCTTCTTGGCTAATTTCACGCTTTCAGCGCGCCATCTTGCAAGGAATTCAGTAAAGCCCTCTTTTCCTTTTGTGTCATAACCTCCAAAGTTCTTATGTTGGTTTGAATCTCGACGTTGTCAGCATAGTGCTTACAGAACTCCACCGTAATATCTTCGAATGTGGGGAAGTTCTTAAAGTCCAGATTGTAGAACCACGCCTTCGGGTGTTCATCCAGAGATTGAGCGAAAATTTCAGAGAGCATGTCGTGAGCACTCCCTTCGATGCTAAGTACCCCTTATAGGCCTTAACATGGTGGACTGGATCTTCGGTGCCCTTGAACTTTGGGATGTCGGTGAGTACCATGTTCGTGGGCAACTTATCTGAATCGGGGCATAGGCCCTAGCATTTTCATAGTGGATGTTCTTCCCCTGGGAGAGTTTCAGACGGTCTTCGATGAACTTGAACCATTTCTCCAGATCAGTCAGAGGTGGGGTAGATGGAGGGGAATCTTCACCCAGCTTAGATTCAATTGCATCCATTCGGGTCATCATGAGGTTCACGGCCTCAGTGAGCTTGTTAACAGCATCTTCCATTGCTTGACGTCGGGTTTTTGGCGGCCTTTCTACAAGAAAACCCCGTACTGAGTCAATATTTAAAGTAAGAGCCCCTGCACACTTAAGGACACGACCCCAACTTGACTCAAACAAAGACTCGACTTGAGATTGACTAACCAGAGGTTCGACTCACGGTTGGATCTAGACCTTGGTTCATTTTAGACTCGACAAAACGACATGACTCAAACTGTCATAAATTGGTTATAAACCGGACTCGGTGTGGCCAAACCCATGATTGGACTAACATAGCCCATAGGTTCGGGTGAAACGCCCTAAATGGCCTAGCTTGGGCGTTTTTGTGGACTATCCTAGACCAAAAGGTCGACCAACATGACTCAAGGCCCAAGAGGTGAGCTTGGGTGACCCAACAAGGTCGTGTTCTAGACTCTTAGAACGAAACACACCCGGCCTAACACGGCCATGACCTGGACACGACTTGACGCATTTCATGCTTGGTTGAGGTTCGAGAGGCATTTTGGATTGGTTTTGAAAAAAAAAAAACGAAAGATTGATTCGAAAATGAGATTTGAAATGGGCAGCATACCGGCTATAAAAGCTTATTTTGGGCCGAAAATTCTAGTCCTATTTGGGCAGCATTCCGCGTTTTTTAAAACCATGCTATTTTGAAAGTAAGTCGTTCAAAAGTTCGGTTTTGAAAAGGACATGGGAAATTTCGAAAAGACTCGGGAAAACAATTTGCACATTGTCATTCTCATGTTACAAGGATGTATGCTCCTAGACATCTCTAAGTCTCGGCAAGTCTTCTACAAGAAGGTCTATGCCCTCCATCCTTTTGCGGTCTTATAGAGCAAGGTGTCTTAAGGTAGAGTACCTAGAAGATCGTCCCCACCATCAAGAACCACGCGAGGTGAAGTGGAAGCGAGCAATGTGCAGCTTCCTAGCATAGTGGGACGTCGCCCCCCACGCATCACGAAGAAACGCTGGGACGGCCCGGGCAAGTCCTTAAGGGTTTATGCATGAATCGTAGCCCTATGAGTAATGTTTTACTTTCCGACACTTTCTTTTCAAGTTTCACCTCGGAGGAAAAGACCCTAGAAACAAAGTGTAACTAGTCCTCTTTTCCCCAGAGAGTCGCCAAATCAGGACAAGGCCCTCGGGAACTGCGTCCGCGGGATCCACACTAGGCATAATCGATTCGAGGTTCTTTCGAATCGAATTAAGACATATTAGAGTCGCCACCAAGTTTTTTGGGAACTTGGAACCGTTCAAGTCAACTTTACACCTTTCATTGAAAAGCATAAAGCCAATCGACTACGAGTGATTAAAGATAAAGACTTGTACCCTATATCACTCGATTGAATGACTCTCGTAATCCAATGGTATTTAGACGGATCCACAAACCATAGATCTTGAGTAAGGGGTGAGGGTACGTGTTGGGAAGCCCATAAGGACACCCAACCCCGCCCGTCAATAACGGCCTCTACTAAGTCAAGTATGGATTTCAAACAAGGTCATAGCTACTACGATATATGATATGCAAACATCGTTTTAAAACCCTAACATGTGACAACAATTTCTATGTCGTTTAATGCATGAATACTAACTTTGTCAAAGTTGTTTTAGCATGTGGGTTGATTGATCTAACAACATACAAACGAAACAAACAAGGCTTAGGGGGAATGGGGGAGCCGTTGGGATCTACCTATTACAAACCAGGCATTTCATGCCGACACAACAATAAATTAAAGATACAACTCGATCTAAATACAATTGCTACATACAAAACCGTACACGATACATTACACGGCCATTCGGCCTAGAAAAACGTGCACAAAGGGGTGGTCCACGGCTCACATGACTCACGGCCTTGGGTCACTCCTCGTGATGTGTGCTTTCTGTTGGGGTTGGTGTCCTTAACAGTTAGTGCAAGGACTTATAAACCTCTAAAAGGATCAAAGGGCATACTTTTGGTATTATTATCAGTTGATCCACGTTTATCAATAACGGTTGGCTTGCTAGATAAGTTTGACGTTATTGTCATACAGATGGCGGTGATCAACTGGTCCCTAAAAGTCACACCTATAGGACACGTTCGAGAGACGTGACCGTATGAAAATACAGTCATGTAGATGCCAAATTTGACTAACCAGTTAGTCCGAGTTATTTGACTAGTAATTAGTCAAAATATGATGTTGAGATATTATATTTAATACGGATTAAATATTATGGGCTAAAAAATGAATTAACCGATTAATTCGTAAAATTAAATATAAGCGTTTTATATTTAATTAATGTATATTGAATAAATTATACAATATCGTCTTTGTCGGACATGTATTAATAATTCAACTAATCCGTCTTACTAGTTGATGTTTTAATAGCCGATAACCGATGACGATTTATAAAAACCACGTCATATACATTTAGCTATTTTCGAGCCAGTCCACGAGGTAAAATTAAGAGGAAGTGGAATCCCACTTCCCCATGCTAACCCTCGGTCCGGCCGAACTGAACAAAAGGAGAGACTCCCTCTCCTTTTGACCTGAACAATTCATTTTACAGAAAATTAGGGTTTTGGAGACAGTTTCTCTCTGAAACCTAGATCTCACATCTCGAAAACCTCACAACGAGTTCTCTCAATATTGCAAGGCAATCAGAGAACACCATCTAGCACAAGGGCATATCTCGGACAAGTCTTGGGTGCAACAATTAGGAGGGAATCTCGTTTGATTTCTGTTCTTTACGCCGCACTATAAAGGACCCGAGGTTAATTCTTGTTCCTTATCGTTTCTCTATTGTTTTTATGTTTTATGACGATATTCGCATGTTAAATTTACGTTATAGTCCTAAATTTAAAGGGTATTATACGGATATTAACCCACAAGCTATGATTGTGAAACGGTTCACACGCGTACCATTAAGTTATTTTAAAGCGTATTTAAAGTAACGGACTGTATTAGATTAAAATTAAATGATAGAAGCGGTTTTATCACATGAATTTTAATCATTAAAAGGTGGTTTGGATAAATTTAACATAATTACGGAATTATGTCACGAATGAATTTGTTTTTAGTTGATGCATTTATTTATCGTTTTGTTGAATGCCTTGAATGCCTTTTATTACGTATTTATTTATTTTGCAAACGGTTGTAACTTAGTGTGGCCTTAGTAGAACGTGTTACCGTAATGATGGAACACGGTCTTGGTTGTATTTTGAGATCTCGTATCTCCGTTTTGGATTTTTCACTTGTAATTACAGTTTTTATTAGAATGTAATTAGGTTTATATTTTGTAATTTTAATTGTAATTTTTGAGAAGACCAAAGATGGAGACCAGATGCTCACTCCCGCTACTTGGATCAAGATGGAACATCAAGACAAGCTTTTCGGGTCCAACGGTGGATTCCAAAGTTGTATTATGTTCTTATACTAGGATAGGCCACACTAGGAAAATTTTATTTACGTATTGCATTCCTTTATTTTTTTTTTTCGCAACGATAATATGCATCATATTCCGCCTAAAAACCAAACCACCTATTTATTGCATGAAAACTGACACATTTAGAGGTCACGAGTTAGTTTTCTTTGACATTCGTATGTCACACGATTTTTATAAGCCATCACCCAAATTAATTCATTCACGCAGACGCTAGTTATTCGTTCACTTAATATGAATTATAATTTAGTTGATGGGATCTTCCTCGTATAAACAAAAATTGAGAACGGTCTTTATAGGTCAAACTCCGATGAGTCCCTTCTTCGTCGGTAGGCATAATATGACCCCTTCTACGTCGGGTAAGTTGGAACCGATTGACCTATTTTATCTCAACACTATGGTCACTCGTACGATCCTGTGACTGTGGTGGACTATAGATAGGATTTACGGAAATCTATCGACCAAGAGTTCTTCCGGAAGAATTAGCTAAACAGTTGGCTTATCAATTTACAGAAATTGAGTCTTGGGATCACTTGTATCTTTCTTGAGGGAGATCAATTATGCAAGTGCGAGAGTCTACATGTTTAAAATGAATTTTAAAATAGACTTAAATCACCTCGATGAGTTGCTTATTTCGTTTTGTTTTTCTTTCTTTTTCAGTGTAGATCACGATTTTAAACTGCTTAACAACAAATGGCTGGTTCAAGTGATAACCCAATGCCAAGTGCCACATTGGACCGTGAGTCCTGGCTTCGGATCTTCATGAATCAGATGAATCAGTCTACTCGACTGAAGAATGATGGATCCAACTTCGCGGACGGGAGGCGGCATTACGGAATCTGCTGCTGGCGACGGGAAGCTCAAATATCTCTTGGAGCCCATCCCGGCAAACCCAGGTCCCACGGCTAGAGCTGCTGAAATCACCAAGTTTAATGATTTCTGTATGGAAGCGGGTGCGATTAAAAACGTACTCATTTTTGCAATGGAACCCAATTTGCAGAAACGCTTCATAGCCCATGGTGCGAACAAGATTTTCACCACGCTCACCAAGGAATTCTCGAAAGCACCGAGAATCGTGACCTATGAGCATACCACTCGCTTCTTTGATGCGAGACTCCAGAAGGGCCAACCAGTTAGCCCACACATTCTCAGCATGATTGAGAATGTCGAGAAGCTGGAGACCTTTGATTGTAAGATCAGCGAGAACATTGTGATCGACCGCATTCTTCACTCACTCCACGATGGTTATTCGCAATTTAGAGCGAATTACTATATGAATGATTTGAAGAAAACTCCCCATGAACTGCACTCCCTTCTCGTACAGACCGAGAAGGACATGAAGTCCAGTGGGAGCATGAAACAGGATGTTCTCGTTGTGTCAAATAAAGGAAAGGGTAAGGGCAAAGCTCAGGCAAACCTAGCAGTAGGTAAGGCGAAGTTCAAGAAGTCGGGCTCAGGTAAGAGTGGTCCTGGTGAGTCGAGTAACTCATCAGGCGCGACAAAGAGCAAGAAAGATAACATGGAATGCCATCATTGCCACAAGACCGGGCATTGGAGACGCACATGTCCTGTTTATCATGAGGACTTAAAGGCAGGTCGTGTTAAACCTGTTGGTATGTCTTCTTCTTCTACTTTTATTCATATGATTGAGATTAACCACGCAAGTTACGGAACTTGGGTACTTGATACTGGTTGTGGTTCTCATCTGTGTAATCATGTGCAGGGGCTCCGAAACATCGAACCCCTCGTAAAGGGTGAGGTGGACTGCGTGTTGGGAATGGAGCAAGAGTAGCTTTGCCATCTCCAAGGGGACATATGTGATCCGACTTCCTAGCGGATTTGAGTTGTCATTATATGACTGATATTATGTACCTAGTCTTTCCAAAAACATTATTTCGGTTTCTGCGCTTGATAAACTTGGTTTTTCATTTGTAATAGAAAATAATGCTTGCATTTTCTCATTACACGATATGATTTATGGCAAGGCAGTCTCCATGAACGGAATTTATGTTTTAGATCAGACCACGGAAATATTACACGTAATGAATAAAAAGTTAAAGGTTGGTGACAAAGATCAAACGTATCTATGGCACTGCCGTATGGGACACATTAATGAGAAACGCGTAAAACAGCTCATCAAACATGGAGCTATCTCGGCCTTTGATTTTCAATCATATGGCACGTGTGAATCATGTCTCATCGGTAAGATGACTCGGATTTCCTTCAAAGGTGTTGGAATGCGCGGCTGGCGACCTATTAGGGCTCATACACACGGATGTATGTGGTCCTATGTCAATCACCGCACGAGAAGGCTATAGGTATTTCATCACTTTCACGGACGATTTGAGTAGATATGGCTATGTCTACCTAATGAAGCACAAAAGTGAATCCTTTAAGAAATTCAAGGAATACCAAAATAGGGTACAGAACCTATTGGGTAGAAAGATAAAAACACTGCGTTCGGATCGTGGTGGCGAGTATCTTTCTCACGAGTTTGATCAACACCTAAAGGACTGTGGGATTGCCCTACGATTAACTCCACCGGAACACCTCAGTTGAATGGTGTGTCCGAACGGAGAAATCGAACACTACTTGATATGGTTCGATCCATGATGAGTCACACGGTTTTACCTGATTCATTATGGGATTATGCTCTTTTGTCAGCCGCTCTAATACTTAACCGAAGTCCGTCTAAAGCTGTTGACAAGACTCCATATGAACTATGGAAGGGAACGGTCCCTAACTTGTCCTTTATACGGGTTTGGGGCTGCGAAGCTTATGTCAAATGGAGACACGAGGATAAGCTCGGCCCGCGATCGGTCAAGACATACTTTATAGGTTATCCTAAAGGAACGCTTGGTCATTACTTTTATTCGCCAACCGAACAACGTGTTTTTGGTGCGGCTAGTGCGACATTCTTAGAGAAGGAATTTCTCGAGAATGCAAAGAGTGATAGAACCTTCGACCTGTCGGAGGTTCCAGAACCAAATACCGAGCAACCATTGGAGGAACCTATTCCTTCAATCCCGCTGCGGTTAACATTCTGAGGAACCTAGGAGGTCGGGAAGAGTCTCTATTCCTCCGGACAGATACATTGGTATGGTCGAGGAACATGACATAGATGACGTTCTACTCTTAACGAGTAGTGAACCCGCAACCTATAAAGGTGCCATGACAAGTTCTGACTCAAAGCTATGGCTTGAGGCCATGCAATCCGAGATGGACTCCATGTATGAGAACAACGTGTGGGATCTTGTTGACTTATCTGCTAAGGTTCGTCCCCTTCAATGCAAATGGCTTTACAAGTTAAAGCATTCTGTGGAAGGTCAACAAGATATCTACAAAGCACGACTAGTTGCTAAAGGTTTCACCCAAGTGCCAGGTTTGCACTACGATGAGATTTTTGCACCCGTAGTCATGCTGCGTTCCATTCGGATTATCTTAGCGATCGCCGCTTTTCATGACTATGAAATTTGGCAAATGGACGTGAAAACCGCCTTCTTAAACGGCTTTTTGGAGGAAGAGTTGTACATGGTACAACCCGAAGGTTTCATCGATCCAGAACATCCTAAGAAAGTGTGCAAGCTTAAGCGTTCCATTTATGGACTTAAGCAAGCATCAAGGAGTTGGAATCATCGCTTCGACCAAGTGATAAAAGAAAATGGATTCACTCGATCGGTTGAGGAACCATGTTTATATATCAAGTCGAGTGGGAGCAAGATTGTCTTCCTAATATTGTATGTTGACGACATACTCCTGATTGGGAATGACATACCTCTCTTAACTTCGGTGAAAGTATGGTTGAAAAACCATTTCCAGATGAAAGATCTGGGAGAGGCACAAAGAATTCTAGGCATCCGTATCTATCGAGATAGATCACGACGGATGTTATCTCTCGATCGAGTCTTACATAGACAAAATCCTAGAGAGATTCAGCATGACTAACTCCAAGAAGGGGTTCCTTCCTATGTCTCCAGGGGTGCATTTGAGCAAGTCTCAGGCACCAGAGACACCGGAAGAGAAAGAGCGCATGGCACGGATACCTTATGCCTCGGCAATAGGATCTATCATGTATGCCATGATATGCACACGTCCCGACGTGGCATATGCATTGAGTATGACAAGTCGATTCCAACAAAGCATCCAGGTGAATCACATTGGTTGGTCATCAAGAACATTCTTAAGTACCTACGGAGGACTAAAGATTGGGCTTTGACTTATGGAGGCGAACAAAAGCTATGCGCAACCGATTCTGTGCAGATGCTAGCTTCCAAACGGATCGTGATGACTCGAAATCTCGGTCGGGATTCGTTTTTACTCTTAATGGCGCTATGATCACCGGAAGAGTTCGAAACAAACTGTTACAAAGAGATTCTACGACCGAGTCCGAGTACTATGCCGCGTCTGAAGCTACAAAGGAAGCGATATGGATGCGTCAATTCTTACATGGGCTCTCTGTAGTGCCTAGTTCGAATGACCCGATCACCATCTATTGCGACAATAGTGGTGCCATCTTCCAAGCTAAGGAGCCAAAGTCTAGCAACAAGTCTAGACATGTACAACGGAAAGCTCATCTAATCCGGGATTACGTGGAGCAAAAGACAGTAGTGATAGAAAAGATTGCTACAGATGATAACATAGGAGATCCTCTCACTAAAGCATTACGACAAGATAAGCATGAAGGGCACGTTAATTCCATGGGAATTAAACGTGTTCCTAAGTTGTAGTACTCTTTTATGGATCTGATTCATTCTCTCTTGTACTCTATACGACATCATCGTTTTGATATTTTATATATATTTTGTTTTTCATGTGGATTTGTACGACAAATTTTGAACACCACAAAGTGAACTGAACGAACATTATATTTTTTCGGTCCTTAATTGCCCACATGAGCTGATAACTCTGGCAATTATTTTGTGACGTTGGTTGATGGTGGGTTCAACGAGCCATAAGTCAACCGGTTGACTGACCAATCACGAGGGCGGTTTATACGGATATTTCGTAGGACACACTTGTGACATCGACGTGGAGTCCTAAATGTTTTATAACATTCGTTGCCCGGTCGTGGATAGGACTTCCATGGTGATCCTAAGAGTCGATTCTTTTGACTATCGATTGTCTCTTGAGACTACGGCAGATTTTGGGTGACTTTGGTTTCTTTCTCACGGTCATCCGTAACAGGGGCCAAGTAGATTTTTTCTGGTCATTTCATGCGTGCTTAGATCGGAAGGAGTCGAGTTGAAGGAAATATTCAGCCTTTATCGTACTCGATATTTCTCGGGGCCACTCGAGGAGTCAGAATCGAAATGCATGGCCATGCTCGGATACGGATTCGTTTTATCGGTTGAGTTACTCTCTAGTCGGGGAAACCACTCTAGATACGGATCGATTGTAAAATACGACCTTTGTGGATCCGGATCTGCAAATTGTTTTACATTGAGTGGGAGAAATTTTAAATGAATATGAGAATCGGTTATCGCACATACACTTGTACGGACAAGTGGGAGTTTGTTGGAGCTTGTGTCCTCCAGTTAGTGCGGATAACGTCATTGCACATACACTTGTACGGACAAGTGGGAGCTTGTTGGGGTTGGTGTCCTTAACAGTTAGTGCAAGGACTTATAAACCTCTAAAAGGATCAAAGGGCATACTTTTGATATTATTATCAGTTGATCCACGTTTATCAATAACGGTTGGCTTGCTAGATAAGTTTGACGTTATTGTCATACGGATGGCGGTGATCAACTGGTCCCTAAAAGTCACACCTATAGGACACGTTCGAGAGACGTGACCGTATGAAAATACAAAATGTAGATGCCAAATTTGACTAACCAATTAGTCCGAGTTATTTGACTAGTAATTAGTCAAAATATGATGTTGAGATATTATATTTAATACGGATTAAATATTATGGGCTAAGGCGAATTAACTTGATTAATTCGTAAAATTAAATATAAGCGTTTTATATTTAATTAATGTATATTGAATAAATTATACAATATCGTCTTTGTCGGACATGTATTAATAATTCAACTAATCCGTCTTACTAGTTGATGTTTTAATAGCCGATAACCGATGACGATTTATAAAAACCACGTCATATACATTTAGCTATTTTCGAGCCAGTCCACGAGGTAAAATTAAGAGGAAGTGGAAGCCCACTTCCCCATGCTAACCCTCGGTCCGGCCGGGCGAACAAAAGGAGAGACTCCCTCTCCTTTTGACTGAACAATTCATTTTACGAAAAATTAGGGTTTTGGAGACGTTTCTCTCGAAACCTAGATCTCACATCTCGAAAACCTCACAACGAGTTCTCTCAATATTGCAAGGCAATCAGAGAACACCATCTAGCACAAGGGCATATCTCGGACAAGTCTTGGGTGCAACAATTAGGAGGAATCTCGTTTGATTTACTTTCTTTACGCCGCACTATAAAGGACCCGAGGTTAATTCTTGTTCCTTATCGTTTCTCTATTGTTTTTATGTTTTATGACGATATTCGCATGTTAAATTTACGTTATAGTCCTAAATTTAAAGGGTATTATACGGATATTAACCCACACTTTCACTTAATCTCATTGAACTAGACATAAGGCTACGCACCAAAGCATGTGTTAGCATAAATCGGGCCATGTTGCTTTAAACAACATGCGATTTACTACGCTCTTACATGCATTGAGGCACAACCGTCTAACCAAACAAGACTAAGGTTTTTAGAAATCGTTTTGACTCGATAAAAGTAAACTAATTACAAACAAACTACTAAACATGACTCGATAAACAAAGTAAATACAAGATACGAAATAACGAAATGAAGATAAGAAAACAACGAGAAAAGGACCACAAGGACACGGCCAAACACGGCCTACACGTTCTAGCCTACCCTAATTCTTAGGTTAGATTCATTAGTTAGATCAATTGATTGCAAAACGGGATAGGAAACAAGTTAGAAAACGAGTTAGAAACAACGTTGATCGATTGAGATGATGTCGCGCAAAGGTGTATTCTACACGGCCTAAAAGGGGTCAAATTAGGTCAAGTTCGCTAATTAATTTAACTCATCGAGTGTTATTAATAAGGTGCTAATCACGCACTCTTATACTAGCGAGAAATTAGGTGAAAGAGAGAGATGCGTTCATTAAGTTACAGAATTGTTAATCGGTTTTTAAAGCTACGTCGATGTACCCTAATGTGTCTAATTAGGTTATTTAAATGATCGAATGTCGTCTAAATAAGTCATATGTTAACAATTAGAGGTCATACTAACATGCAACGGGTCCTAGGGTGTGTCGAATTGGCCGAAACAAACAAAGGGTCAAAAGCGAGGAGCGAAGTTAGAAATTCGTTTTATTTATGCCCTACCTTGAACACGAGGATGTGTAAATGAGACGGGGGTGTACGACCGACTGATGTAGCGGTTTCTTTTCCCATCTCAAGTCAACGTGGGTGTTCATGGTGGTACTTTAACTCATACTCGGACTAAACTAGTTTCGTAGTTAATTTAAACGATAAATAAAAACGATAAACAAACAAAAACAAACTATAAGAAAAACAAACATAAAAAAACGAAATAAAAGGGAGAAAGAGGAGGATTTGATGCACCCTCAACCTACATGTATCGTTGACACCGTCTTGGGTCATAATCGATGGTAGATTTTATCTCGAGAGGCCGTCGTCGACGTAGAAACAAAGCAAACACGCGTTTTTATCGAATCTGGACAGCAACTTTCAAACAGCGATTTCTCCCTCGTTTCACGATGAAAATTCGATTTAAAAGATGTTTTGAAAACTAGAAAGAGAGAAGAACAGAGATATTAAAGCAACCCCTGCTCGTTTTGAGTTATTGGGCACGAAAAACGAGCACAAAAAGAATGACGACAGAACAAACCGCGAAAAACAGAGTTTATAACACTCTGTTTTTCGAGGGATTTCGTGTACTCTCAAGGGCAATTTGGCTCGTAAATCTTTGTCTAATGTGTAGATGGATGTTATATGGTTAATTAGGAACAAGAAACTCGAGTTTTGATGGAGGTTTGAAGGAGGAACGAATTGTTTTTCGAAGAGGACACACAAACTGTTCCAGTTTGGATGTCGGTTTTGTGGAAGGTTTTTGAGAGGCAATTAGGGTTTGTTTCTGAGGTTTAAAGCTTGTAAGTAAAGGTAGGATGTATGGAGAACTTAGAGGAATGAATGTATGGTGAAGGGTGGGTATTTATAAGGAGTTAAAGTAGGGTGAAAGGGAGGAGAGGCAGACGGGCCTGTTTGCACATAGCTGCTGTCCAGCAGCTTTTGGGGGGTTTTGTAGGGTTCGTATGGGGGGTTTTCTTGATGATTAAGGTAATTTAATATGGTTAGGATATTAGGGTATGGGTTAGGGTTAATGGGCACGGGTTTTGGTGATGTTTGGAGCGGGTTTTGGACTCGGGTTTGAGCTGCAAAACAGGGGGGCTGCTTTGTGTTTTGCGCGGGCTGTTGGGGGTGATTTGGGACGGGATTTGGGCCATGGTTATGGGGTTTGAACTGGGGTTGGATGGGTAGTGGTATAGGTTGGTTAGTGTACTCGAGATTCGTGCCAATTCGTAAAGAAAACGAGTTCAAAAACCGAGCTAAAATCGAGCTCAAAAACACATGTTCAAAACGAGTTCTTTTCGATTTTCAAATCGATTTTTCAAATCAATTAACACATTAAAATAAATGATTTTTCAAACCAAATATACTCATAAAATGATTTTTCAAATCAAATATTTATTTTATTTTCAATAAAATAAACTTGGGAAAATAAATTCAAAGTAAAATAAAATAAATTGAATTCACCTAAAAAAAGCCATAATTTAAACATCATTTAAATTAATAAAATGAACTCACTTAAAAAAACATTAATTTAAATATCATTTAAATTAATAAAATACTTCATCGACGACGCCCATTCTACATCGTAAAACGTGCTTCAAATAATGACAATGACAACTAAAGAATACATGTGTCCTATCATCATCGGGTGTTTGTCGGGTTCTCTATAAATTCCAATATCGACGGATACGGGTATCTACAGCTAGACTTGAAGAAGCCTCAAAATCACCAAAGCATCATGTTAATGCCATGACGGCATCTTCATCAATCCCAAGTGGGATATGTGAGAATTGTGGAACTTTGGGACATTACCAAAGTGAATGTAGGGGAACAAATGAACAAGTGAATGCTTTCCAAGCATACAAGAGTGGTACCCCTTATTCCAACTATTACAATGAAAACACCAAATTCCATCCAAATCTCTCATACAAAAACCAAAATGTTCAAAACCCTCAAACAACATACACCCCACCTCCCATGAGAAACCAAAATCAAAGACCCTTTTACAACCAAAACCAAGGTTACCAAAATCAAAATCCATACAATCACCAAAATGACCAAGGTTTTGATGTTCAAAAAGCGGTCCTCCAAATGCAAAAGAATCAACAAGAATTTTTCACTCAAATGCAAAAAGATACTCAAGCAAAGGAAACAACCATCAACAACATTCTAGCTCACACCAAGATGTTGGAAACCCAATTGACTCAACTAGCATCCTCAAGCTCACAAAGACAAAAAGGGCAATTACCACCTCAAGGTAATCCCCCAAGACATGAAACGGTTAGTGCCATTCACTTGAGAAGTGGTACAAGGTATGAAGCACCGAAGAAGCAAGTTGAGGATGAAGTTGTGGAAGCTAGTGATAAGGAAGAAATTGTGCAAAACTCCAAGGATGGGGAACCATCAAAAGAAGAGATTTCAAAGAAAAATGAAGACAAGGTCAAGGAGAAGGAGCCCATTGTGATTAGACTTCCTTTTCCAAGTCGTCAAGCCAAGACCAAATTTGATGACCAACTTGGAAAGTTTATGGAAATTGTGAAGAATTTGGAAGTCTCGATTCCTTTCACGGAATTAATCAATCACGTGCCGGCCTATGCGAAATACATGAAAGACATCCTCACAAAGAAGAAGTCGATCCGGAAGCTTGAGACTATCGCCTTCACTAAGGTGAGTAGTGCAATACTTCAAGGGAGTTCACCTCCAAAACTAAAGGATCCGGGAAGCTTCTCAATACCGTGTACCATTGGCGACACCACGATCAACAAAGCCTTATGTGATCTAGGGGCTAGTGTGAGTGTTATGCCATACTCGGTGAGTAAAAGGTTGGGGATGGGAGAGCTTAAATGCACCAATATCAACTCCAAATGGCTGATAGATCAACGAAGACACCATTAGGGATATGGGAAGATGTTCCCGTATGAATTGAGAAGTTTTTCATCTCGATGGACTTTGTCATTGTTGATATGGAGGAAGATTCCAACATTCCAATCATTCTAGGAAGACCCTTCTTACACACCGCGGGTGCGGTGATTGATGTAAAACATGGTGAGCTCACTCTAGAAGTGGGAGATGAGAGTATAACTTTTAATCTTGACAAGACTATGAGAGCTCCCCGTTTACATGAACCGTGTTTTATGATCGATCATTATAGTCGGAAGGATGAAAGGAAGAAGTCGGAACTCCAATGGAAGAAAAAAATTGAAGATGCTCCATTCAAAGAGCAAGTGAATTGTGACAAAGAGAGCTTGCAAAGCTCACCAAAGTCAAGCAATGAAGAAGATGGCCTTATTGGCCAAGAAAAAGAAATAGGAAAGTTGTCCCCACCAAATCAAGGGATTTTCAATGATCAACTTAATGAAGTTTGTGTCTTTGGGACGACGAATTTGAAGGGATTTTTAATCGCTACATTGGTAATGCCATCGATCAAGACCGACAACAAGGGCCAAGGTCTATTAAAGACCTCTATCATGATAATAAACAAGCATTTGATTACTTCTTCAAGGTGTTGAGCAACATCAACACCACCTTGAACATGCCCCCTTGACATCTCATCAAGAATGAGAGTTTGGTGGATTCCTCCCTAAACCACCATTTGTAAATATTTCTAACTCCCTAACTCGCATTTCGATTCTTATATTGCATTTTTGTTATTTTTGGATTTTTATACTTTGATCAAGATAATTATCATGTTTGAGAGAAGTGAGGGAGGGACTAACGATTTCAATTAATGTGTAGTGCTTTAGCTTAGTGTGGGGATGACAATTGCTTAGGCTATCCATGCCTTAGTAGTGCCCCCACAATGAAGAACACGAGATATGAAGAAGAATGGAAAAATGACAAGGGATATGCAATGTACACGGATGGAACTGAATCCGGGTACAAAAGGGTCCAATCCGAGCGGATTCAGGAGAATCCGCCCGTCTTCAGGCAATCCGGGCGTATTGGGTAGAAGACGCACGTCCCTCTGAGCTGAACTTTTGAAATATTTTTGACTGTAAGCAAATCCGGGCGTCCTGCATTCAAATCCGCCCGTCTTCAAAAATCCGCCCGTCTTCAAAAATCCGCCCGTCCTGAAAGGAAGACGCCCGTCTTTTTGGCTAAGAAAAACAAGAAAAATCCCTGTAAAGGAATCCGCCCGTCTTCACTGAAAGGCCCCCGTCCCGTGTTTGAAAATCCGAGCGTCTTCTCTAAAAGACGCCCGTCTTTAGGCGAGTTTTTCCCAACCCAGAAAAGGCAGAATCCGCCCGTCCCGAGCAGAAACCGCCCGTCTTGCCCCTGCATTTCAAATTTTTCGAGTTTTATAAATCCCCTCCCACCTTCATTTCTTCATTCCTTCATTCATAACACTACTCATAACTCCAAAACCCTCATCCTCTCCATCACAAAAACAAGATTCCTCAACAACATTCACCAAAATCAAATCAAAACATCCTTTTAACAACAAAATCAATCACTCTTTTTTCAATAAAAATCAAAACCAAGCACAAAATCTTCAACCTTTGAGTCGATTTTTGAATTCATAAAGGCAAAGCCTTTCATCTTTAAATCGATTTGGGTGCACTAGAAATTGAAGATTTTTCACTCTTTTCTTGGTTTATTGATCAATGGCAATGACTAAGGGAGCAACAAAGGCACCAAAGGCAAAGGCACTCTCATCAAGACAAAAGAGTTTTCAAGCAAAGAAAGCATTGGCTATGGTGGTAGCTAACCCAAACTTGGAAGTGCAACAACAACCACCTCCCATGGAAGCAACAACATCTACTACTCCGGAAATTGCTCAACTTTCGAACTATCCGGAGGTAATTTTCATTTCCAAATCCCATAGGGACACTTTTGCCAAGTTTACTAGAAAATCATTTCTATCCACCAAGTTCATTTGTAAAGATATCTTAGATATGTTGGGTGTCCTTGAGCAAACTAGAGCCTTCTTTAAAGCGATGGGGTTGGAGAAATTGTTTGAATCAAAAGAATTGACATACCCCTCCCTTACCTTAGAATTTTTGAGTTCTTTGAAAGTTAACAAGGTTGAGACTAGGGAAAACATCGAGTTCTGCCTAGCTAATGTTAGTAGGTGCATCTCCTTTGCGGAAATGGGTGAAGCTTTGGGTCTTAGTGATTCACCGAGTTATTTTAAGAATGTTGGTAAGTATGACCCCGACACTCTTTGGGAGGCGATTTCCGGAAGGAAATTTGAAGACTTTCATGCTAGTCGCGCTCTATTAGTCCACCATCCGGGCATTAGAGTGTGGCACAAGGTCATAGGGAACACCATCATTGCAAGAAAAGACACCAACCATTTCACCAAACTCGATTTTGTTCTTCTTGAGTCGGCTTTGAACATTGGAAGGGAACACACCAAGCCTTTCAACTCTCTAAGGCTTTTGGTGGATAGATGGCTAAATATTGATTGTGGGAAGAAAGGCACTACCGTTATTGTGAATGGAGGCCTAGTCACTATCCTAGCTAAATACTTTGATCCAAACTTCAACAAGGATAACAAGTATGAGGCGAAAGAGGGTGGTCATCTCGTTGATATTCATAATATGATACATAAGTACAAGTGGGTTACCCATAACCCTCTTGACACCAAGTATGGATGGCTCACTAGTGAGGCTAGATCTTTCACTTTGCCTTCAAAGATTTGTCGATTGAGTGTCCATCGGACCAACTATCTAGTTCCCCTTTCAAAAGAGGCCGAGTACGTTATCCGACAACAAAAGGGTGAAATTGAAATGCCCTCCTCTTCCATTGTCACACCACCCTACCCTTTCGAATACCAAGAGTTCAAGTCGGAAGGTGTTGAAGCAAGAAATGATTATTTGACTCTTCTCATGCAAGAGATGCACAAGCAAGCTTTCGAGGATCGGAAAAATGCTTACTTAGCCCAATATCCACCCCTCCTACACTTAGCTAGGCAAGGACTACTTGACCCTTCGTGTCCTTTGCCTAGTTGGGCGGATAGGGAAGTCCTCTTTCCGAGTGCATCTAGGGTTGTTCCGGGTGATAATGAGGTTGTCGGTAATGAAGAGGTTGATGATAACATTGATGAAGAAGCTAATGAAGAAGGAGAAGAGGATGATGAGAAAGGTGAAGAAGAAAGTGAAGAAGAAAGTGGTGATAAGACCACTTCTAATGAGGAAGGTGATGATAGTGATGATATGATGGAAGATTAGCAAGCTTTAGAGGCTCCTACCCTCTTGAGGTTTGTCTATTTCTCTCTTTGTTTTATTTATTTTTCTTGATCATTGTTGGAGTAGTCCTAGCACCATAGAGGACTAACACCTCGGCCCCATTGAGGTGTTCTCATTTTATTGTTCCCACCTTTCAAAATCCAAAATGACAAAATTTAGTTTCATGCATTGCATAGTGTGTGCATGAACTACACCCATCCTTAGGACATTAGCAATAATGTCTAACTCGGTTTGCGGAGGTCAATGCATACACAACGGGAGGTAATCTAAATTATCCTCTCCGTCATAAACAAAAAAACCATGCATCATGTAGTGTAGATTAGTGTAGCTTGCATTTAGTGTAGAAATCATGCATCATGTTTGCATAATTTCCCATTATTTTGGCCATTGAGGACAATGCCCATATTAGTGTGGGGATGGGGAATTCTAACTTAACTTTTATTCAAAAATCCAAAAAAATTGAAAAATTTCGAAAATCCATAAAAATTTGAAAATTGAAAAAACCCAAAAACATGTTTATTTCTTTTGTAGTGTAGTCATGTATACATTGTTGTATATATTGTGTTTGTTCTATCCTTGTTCACATTGATTGACTACGCCACATCCGAGACATGAGGATCATGAAGACCGCATGGTATGATCTTTCCAATCTCCTTTTTCCTCTTTATGTTAATGACTATGTGGCTTTATTTTGATTGATGCGGTATAACAATGTGAACTTAGGACTTGCATTTAGTTTATATGTCATATTAGTTGATAGAATCACTTGCATTAGGATGTATATATTAGTTGCATCATGGCATATAGTTGCATTTAGATAAAATGTTTTGAAAAGTGCTTAATTGAGAACTTTGACAAGAGCAACTAAGCCATTACAAATACTTTTTCAACTTAAGACTTTGCCTACTAGAATGGTTGTAAAACACCCTAGATTGTGTCATACTAGTGTCTTTTGACCCATGACCCAAAGCCTAGTCAAGGGTTTGCATGTGAGTCACCTATCCAACCCCATGATGCGATGTGGACTTGGTTAACTTGTCTAGGTGACCTTGATTGACCTTGTGGTAAGGCAACCCAAAAATACTTTCTATCAATAAGTTTTAAGTGCTCATTTCGAAAATTTTGTCATGTGGAAGTAATTTATTGCTAAGGAAACCTCAAATGTTATGAAATGTTGAAATGTTGAGAAATTTAGTTGTTTTGATGGAGGCGTACCACTTCGATGTGCTTTGGAGAGGGATCCATTGAATTGGGCCCCCACACGGTTGTGAATTCGACCGCCCAGAGACAGAGTGACTATCACCCCGAAAAGCTATTGTCTAGAGGTTAACCGGTTGCCTAATAAGCGATTGGCGAAAGCAAAGGACAGTAGCCCGGAAGGGACAAACCCCATCTTAAATTTTTGAAATGTGAAAGTTGAATGAGGTCAATTTTGAATACTAGTCATATCCCCCCTTTGGTTATAACGATTTGAGCATTTTATTCCCAAAAAGCCTTTTTGTCAAGCCACTTTGTCGAGCTTGGGACGATCCATGACCTTTACTTTTGTAGAGAATTCGAGACTTGTCATGTCATATGCTACTAGCATCATAGGGATCATCATTCCACCACCATCCGATCGCTCTTGACGAAAGCATTTGGAAATTGAGGACGAAAGTAGTCTAGTGATACCCGTCGTTGTGAGTACCAAAAATAAGATTTATAATTTCCTATTAAAACTAACCTAGGCTAGTGGTAACAGGGTCGAACCACAAGGAGGCGAATGTAATTAATAGCTGTCTAATTTAGTCTAAGGTAACGAAAGTGGGGGTTTAATTGATTTAGTCTACAGCTAACAGCAAATAAAGACAATAAACAAAATACGGATAAAAATAGATAATAAAAGGGGTGCAAGGATGGTCGGTTCGTTATAGTTTCGGCGGCAGCATACTAAACAGGTCTAAATCAAAACACATGAGGCGGGAGATAAAGAGGTCCTCTCGGTCCACTCTTAACAAATAGCATCTTTCGATCTCGCTATAAGTCCCTAATATCACTAATACTAACTTTCGTCCTGAAAAGTGACTTATAATCTAAACTTTACCTATCTTTCGATCTCAGCATAGTTTAGTCATTTTAATTGGTGATCTAACAACTGTCCCTATCTCTCGATCTAATGGGTCAGTCAAATCCTAAACATTCAACTAGTCGTGTGCACTCGATTCGTCGAATAAAGAATTAAAACAATTAAAACGAAAGCAAAACCTCACGTGGTCAGTCGATCGACCAAGCATAGCAGTCGATCGACTGACATGCGATTCAGTCCGAATTTATTCTACGCCGCCTACACTATAATTCCCCTACATCCTAGCACAATTAATTTAGCTACTCATAACAACAGTGGAAATAACAATAACCATAACGAAATAAACTATGGAATTCATGCTTGAAGTAATCAAATAACAATTAGCGAGAAACGATAATTGGCTTTGGGTACTAACTAGCAATTCTATATCTATGAATGCGATAAAGATAAACCGAAATAGAACGAAAAGAATACCGAAATTGCAGAGGGATTGTAACGGAATGATTAGAAGAACGAACGAAAATCTGATGCACACCAATATTCTAAACCCTAATTATTCGATAAACTAAACCGACTAAAGAACTAGTAAAAATCGAATGTAAAACTTGATGTAAATTCTCGATAAAAGACTTGATCTCCGATATGTTTATCTTTGCTATTACGTTATATAGGAACTAACGCAACAACCTATTCCAAAACCTAAAACTTCACGGGCTTTCTAAATCTCGTCTGGAATCGAAGTCTGGTCGATCGACTGAAGAGGCTGGTCGATCGACTGAATATCAGCAAACAGTAGCTTCTGGGAACCGAGCCTTGGTCGATCGACTGACTAGGTTGGTCGGTCGACCGGCTAAGCTGCTACTTGACTTCTTTAAACTCGTGGATTCGTCCTTTGGGCCTTGGATCGCGCACCAAGCTTGTTCCTTAAGCAACTCCTTTACGTCATTTGCAATGCGACTTACTCGGAAAACAGATTTGGCTTGATTTCGCTAAATTCTCCACATTTCCGCAATAAAGTACAAAAGCACGAAAGTAGAGGAAAATAGAGAAATATGGGCATATATAGCACAATTGAGCTCTGAAATGCGTGTAAAAAGAGATGTAAAACATCATATAAATGACACGCATCAAATCTCCCCAAACCAAACCTTGCTTGTCCCCAAGCAAGAACTAGACTCGATCTAATGACCTAATGGAACGAGTTCAAACTCAGAGCGAAATGCAAACTGTAAGGCCTAAACCAATTTAATGCACAACCAACAATCAATTAGCAATGTGAATCATGCAAACGAATTATGAAGCCGTTAAAAATCTGGCCGAATCACAACCATAGAGACTTATCAAATTGGACTCTCACGGGTCGCTCAAATCACTCAAATAAGAACAAGGTGAATATATAAGAGGATAAAAAGAATTTATTTTGTAAAGACTCTCACCTAACTACGACCTATGAAGACATGCCAGCAATAAAATATGAAAATGATCTCTATGACCGTACATATGCATTCCAACCAACAAATGACCATGACACATGCCGAGGTATATATGGATATGTGAGGTAAAGGTTAAGAAGGGGCTAAAATGAATTTGGATATGAGGAGTAATAAGCCAAGCTAGTACTACAATCCAAACTATAAACGAATCCCAACTTCAAGCTCAATGTAAATGATACAATACGGTGCCAATTCAAGGCACAAAACTCACAATCTCCACAAAATTTGACTCCCCAAAGAATACAAATGATAATATGGGAGTGGAAATCACCAAATCATAACAATTGCAACATGTGATTTTTTCGAACTTTCCTTTCTCTCGGGATGCAGTCGATCGACCAATATGGTCAGTCGATCGGCCGGATTCTACAGCACTCGTCTTTTTTTTTTTCTCTTCTTTTTTTTTTCTTTTCAATTCTATTCTTTTCCTTTTTTTTTTCTTTCCTTCCACCATTTCACCCAACATCTCGAAATGAGCATATAACCAAACCGCAAATAAACACATTCCCAAAACTAATACTACTAGCTTGACAAAGGCAGGCTAAATATAGGATGTAGTTAAGGGACAAAAAGGCTATTTTTGGCTATGAGGGGTTCATGGGTAAAATGAATAAAGGGAAACCTCTACCACATGTGTCAACAAACCACAAACCGAATGCATACAGGTATTAAGTAGATCAAGTTCATAATTATGCAAATTAAGGAAACATGTCTCATAAGGAGTACTACTCACATTCCTAGATAAACTGGTCATAGATGTCACCGAGTTATAGGCTCTAATACTCGAAATATGATGTAGTTTGCCAAAAATCCAAGTCAAGTCTCAAGTTCAGCAAGAATGTAACGAAAACTCGTAGATATGCATTTACGATTCTACTAATAACATGTAAGTCAAGCAAGGCTCAGGCAAAACAGGTGCAAAAGCTAAATCATCCTTGAAATACTACCGTTCCGACTCGACCTAAATGCTAAAATAAACGTGCATTTTATGGAAATTTTTGAAATTTTTTCAATTTTTTTTTTGAATTTTGTATATATATGAAATAAACAATGCAAAACAAAAGTAAACGTGAATGCAAAACAATGATATGCGACGCAAAACCCTTCCCCAAACCAAATCGCACAATGTCCCCATTGTGCAAAATCATATAATGAAGAAAAGAGAAATGGGAGTTTGCGAGAAAAGAAATAAAATATAATGACATGAAGTAAAGAAATCAGGAACTCACAAGACTTTAAGCGCAGCAAAGGAAACCTCCCCAAACCAGCGTGAGCTAAGAGGTTTCAGTAGCCAGCAGTGCTACTAATAAAAGTGCCTGAAAGACAGAAAATACCACGTATAAGACTGAGAAAACAATTTTGAAGCGTAAAAATTGTGCACAAATGAGACAATAGAAGAAAGAGATAATTCGACGGAAAATAAAGTGGAGTAGAAAACTCCCTTAAGTCCGCATATCGACCAAACACAGCAGGGGAGAGGTCGTGAATGAATATAGCAGCAGTGGTGGTCGATCGACCACATAACCCAGTCGATCGACCATGCAAACGTGAACAGTATCGTCTGGAAACTGCAGATCAGTCGATCGACTAATGGTCCCAGTCGATCGACTGAAAACACTGCTGCAACCTCTTATTTCTTCGTATTAGCTCAATGATTTGAGCTAACAAGCTCTAAATACCTGCAAATGCACAATAATACGCGCCCAAAATTGCGCAAAACCCAGAATAAAGTCTAGAGTACTTAAAAATCCTAAACAAAACGAAATAAAGGCGAAGTTTTCGCGCACACAAAAGCAATAAAATTGTCTCAACAAAGCAAATAGAAAGAAGTTCGTAACGAGATTGATCAACTAATAGTTGATCAAGAAGGACCACGGTATGGCCCACTTCGTCGGCTTCTGGCTACATGAGGTAGCCTCAGCAGTGCTCATCTTCTCAGCTGCACTCTTCTTAACTTCAATATCCGTATGGCTCAACGGATCAATACTCTCATCATCTCCCCAGTCAATGACCTCTTCGGAATCGTCAGAATCCAAATCAGACTTCGTTGCTTTGACCGGCTCGTTATCCATTTCCTCATCAGTCCCATAGCTCAGGCAACCAAGACCACCCCTTGAAATGATTGGCTTCTTTGCAGCCGGGGCAACTTATAGCTCACCCTTCCCCAAACCAGCTCCTGCAATATCAGAAATAGACAGATCTTCCTCCAATTTGCTCCCAATTTGGGGCGGAGGTGTTACAACAGGAGTAGAAATAGAGACAGGTAATTCAGGAAGCACAAAGTACGATTTCTTTTCAGAAACCGCATTGCAAGTGACCGGCCACACGGGGTCTTTCTTCTTAGCAGGCTGAGTAAAAACGATGGACTGTTTCCCTACTTTAAAGGTCAACGTCCCTGAGCCTACATCTATAACCGCACCAGCAGTGTGCAGAAATGGTCTACCCAAAATAATAGGAATATGAGCATCCTCGGGTATATCAAGTACAACGAAGTCAACAGGGAAGAAAAACTTCCCTATTTGGACAGGAATGTCCTCTAGGACTCCTATTGGGCTGGACCGCGAACG
Organism: Silene latifolia; assembly: GCF_048544455.1. NCBI lineage: Eukaryota > Viridiplantae > Streptophyta > Magnoliopsida > Caryophyllales > Caryophyllaceae > Silene > Silene latifolia. The sequence goes on along the minus strand of NW_027413456.1, from coordinate 12,763 downwards.
ATCGGCCATCCGTCTTTCATGCTAGTAACTGCAAACCTAGTCAAATTCAATTTCCTAGCTAGACTCAAAGGCATGACACTTATACTGGCTCCTAGGTCACACAATGCCCTCTCAATTGAGAAGGTACCTATGTTGCAAGGAACAGAGAAACTGCCTGGGTCCTTTAACTTAAGGGGCGCAGTGTGAGACAGATAGGAGCAAGACTCCTCGATAAGTGCGACAAAGTGTGCACTTTGTTTCAAGTGACCGCTTTTTGGACAACAATTGTTTCATGAATTTCGTGTAAGCAGGCACTTGTTTAACTAATTCAAGAAAAGGAACTTGTACATTTAAGCTACGGATAACATTTTCGAACTTATTAAATGATACCTGTTCCTTGGTCGGCACTAACCTCTCCGGGTAAGGGGCTGTAAGAAGAACCTTAGCCCTCTCCTCTAAATCACGCGTGCCAGCATCCTTGGACTTTGGGCCGGAAGTCCGTCACCTTCTCTTTGTTGCGACTTGACCCTTCTTCGACCGTCTCAAATGTGAGCCATTAACCGTCATCGGATCGAACTTGAGCGGGGATCGACCCATCAAGACTCGGTCTCCGTCCCTTTGAATATTGTCGGGACCGTGGTACCCCGAAACAAGTGGTCTCTCGTTAGTTGGCATTAAAGGACGAAATTCCCCATTATCGCGGTGATCTTGGTCGATCGACCAACCTCCTCGATCGATCGATCGTCCGTACACTTCCAGAAGCTCCTGTAACCCGTGATTCAGTCGATCGATCGGGTACTTCGATCGATCGACGAAATGCCTGCGACGTCTTTTTTCTCTTCTTTTCAGACCCATCTTTCGCCACAGTGGACCCGGCAATAGTAGACCCGCTCCTCAGTGTTATGGCATTCAAAGTCTCTTTTTGCTCGGTCTCATCTTTATTAACAATATCAGCAGTAGGCGAGGTCGATTGACTTTCAAATGCAGCAATTCTACTCCTAACGCTATTCTTCTGCTCCGAGAGTTCAGCCTCTTCTCTTCCCAATTCATCTTTATTAATTTCCGGGCTTACCCTTTCCATAGCAGGCTTTTCAGGGATCGACCCATTACGACCGCGTATAGCATGCACGGTCTCCAGGTGTTGAAGAGAATAAAGGTCGGCCATTCGGGAGTGAGTTGATTTAAACCATGCTGCAGTTTTGGCCGAAATCTCTTCTATCATAGCCTTGAGATCCGCTATCTCGTTAGAGGGAAGAGGGTTTTGCGATGGTGGTGCAAAAGAATATGAAGGCTCTTGAAAGCCTTGATGATAGTACGGATGTGGCGGCGCATAATGACCTTGTTTATATTGCCTGTAAGCAAAAACTTGGTCCATAGTTGCTCGGCATACAGCAGAATTATGCCCCTCAGCACCACATCTCTCACAAAAATCCACCTGCTGCTCCCAAGAACGGAACATGGTGAATCCTCCTGAAGTACTGCTAATAGGACCTGTAGGACCTATCGAAACAACACTAAAGAGGAAGATAAGAACTGCCTCAAGGTACTCAGTCTTCCCTTGAGGCTAAAGACAGACCAAAATAAAAACAACTAAAACTAGCGCTACCTCCCCGGCAACGGCGCCAAAATTTGATACCCGTCGTTGTGAGTACCAAAAATAAGATTTATAATTTCCTATTAAAACTAACCTAGGCTAGTGGTAACAGGGTCGAACCACAAGGAGGCGAATGTAATTAATAGCTGTCTAATTTAGTCTAAGGTAACGAAAGTGGGGGTTTAATTGATTTAGTCTACAACAACACAAATAAAGACAATAAACAAAATACGGATAAAAATAGATAATAAAAGGGGTGCAAGGATGGTCGGTTCGTTATAGTTTCGGCGGCAGCATACTAAACAGGTCTAAATCAAAACACATGAGGCGGGAGATAAAGAGGTCCTCTCGGTCCACTCTTAACAAATAGCATCTTTCGATCTCGCTATAAGTCCCTAATATCACTAATACTAACTTTCGTCCTGAAAAGTGACTTATAATCTAAACTTTACCTATCTTTCGATCTCAGCATAGTTTAGTCATTTTAATTGGTGATCTAACAACTGTCCCTATCTCTCGATCTAATGGGTCAGTCAAATCCTAAACATTCAACTAGTCGTGTGCACTCGATTCGTCGAATAAAGAATTAAAACAATTAAAACGAAAGCAAAACCTCACGTGGTCAGTCGATCGACCAAGCATAGCAGTCGATCGACTGACATGCGATTCAGTCCGAATTTATTCTACGCCGCCTACACTATAATTCCCCTACATCCTAGCACAATTAATTTAGCTACTCATAACAACAGTGGAAATAACAATAACCATAACGAAATAAACTATGGAATTCATGCTTGAAGTAATCAAATAACAATTAGCGAGAAACGATAATTGGCTTTGGGTACTAACTAGCAATTCTATATCTATGAATGCGATAAAGATAAACTGAAATAGAACAGAAAGAATACCGAAATTGCAGAGGGATTGTAACGGAATGATTAGAAGAACGAACGAAAATCTGATGCACACCAATATTCTAAACCCTAATTATTCGATAAACTAAACTGACTAAAGAACTAGTAAAAACTGAATGTAAAACTTGATGTAAATTCTCTGATAAAAGACTTGATCTCCCGATATGTTTATGCTGCTATTACGTTATATAGGAACTAACGCAACAACCTATTCCAAAACCTAAAACTTCACGGGCTTTCTAAATCTCGTCTGGAATCGAAGTCTGGTCGATCGACTGAAGAGGCTGGTCGATCGACTGAATATCAGCAAACAGTAGCTTCTCGGGAACCGAGCCTTGGTCGATCGACTGACTAGGTTGGTCGGTCGACCGGCTAAGCTGCTACTTGACTTCTTTAAACTCGTGGATTCGTCCTTTGGGCCTTGGATCGCGCACCAAGCTTGTTCCTTAAGCAACTCCTTTACGTCATTTGCAATGCAGCTTACTCGGAAACAGATTTGGCTTGATTTCCCGCTAAATTCTCCACATTCCTGCAATAAAGTACAAAAGCACGAAAGTAGAGGAAAATAGAGAAATATGGGCATATATAGCACAATTGAGCTCTGAAATGCGTGTAAAAAGAGATGTAAAACATCATATAAATGACACGCATCATCTAGTTTAACACCATTTGGAGGTGATTTAGTGCCATCCTCTTAGCCTTAGTAATTTGTTGAACTAGTATTTGTGAAGGATTATATGCTCTTAAATTTGTTCTCTTTTGGTTGCCTCCGCCACTTGATGAGGGAGTGGCTATTCCTTTTGTAGATGCATCCATTATTTGATTTTGTGTGCTTAATGTTTGGATGTGTCGCCATTTTGGCAAGACCCACCTTGCCTTGCAAGAAGGCATCCTACCTCATGGTTGTCTTGTTGTGAGTTGAAGGGGCGGAGTGAGACCCGCTAATTGTCTCATATCGGCTATGTTATTAGGTTAGTTTAAATAATGGTCCTAGTCTTTGTCACCTCTTTACTCGGGACGAGCAAAGGTTCGGTTTGGGGATATTTGATGTGACCATAATTAGCGCATATTTAGCCCCCGAATTAGCCTTGTTCCCATGCTTTTTAGTGCATATTTGGGTCATTTATTGTCTTTAGTTCTTTGTTTTGCATATTCTTTGAGATTTTGATCCCTTGGTAGGAAAGGAGTAAGAATCTTGCATTTTCATGGCAAAACGAGACTAAATTGATTGAATTCAATGACCAAGCATCAAGGAGTGACAAGATTAGAAGGCCTTTGTACATATTATGCTAGATGGGCAATGACGAGAAAGGATCCTTGCATCCCCGAGGAAATCCCCAAGGATTTTATGAAGAAAAGGGAAGAAAAGAAGAAGAAACAATGCTGAGCTACAATCCGAGCGGATTGCCCTGAATCCGCCCGTCCTCCACAAGCACAATCCGTGCGTCTTCCTTCAAAGACGCCCGGGCAGCAGCCCCAGAATCCGCCCGGATTCCCTTGAAGACGCCCGTCTTCCCCTGCTACAATCCGCCCGTCCCGACACCAATACGCCCGGATTCCAGTCCAGCACAATTTCGTCTTCTCCAAGCTTTAAAGAAAGAAGCCCTTCCTTCGAAAAATACCGGCGTCTCCCTGCTCAATCTAAAAAGTGTAATTACTAGTTTAGCCCTTAGTTAACCATAATGCGTCCACCTAATTTCCACTATAAATACTCCATTAGTCTAATTAGAAGAGGATGTTCTTCTTATCAAGAATTAGAGTAGTTAATATCAATCAAATCCCTCTTTAGTTTTGTAATCAACAATTAATCAAGTTTTAATACAATTTTTATTTCATTAATCTCTCTTTTGTTCATCCTTTATTTTGGGTAATTGAAGATTATTTAGGTTATTATTGGGAGATTGACAACCTCTCAATCAAGCATCAAGTACTTCTTTTATTCTTTGCTTTATTATTGGAATCATTAGTAGGTATAATTCTCTTAGTCCCTTTTTAATTATTGTTAATTACTTTCATTTATTCATCATGTTTCCTTTTGTTGGTATGATTGACAACCTTGCTAGCATGATCAACATGATAATGAGTGAGTAGTGACCTAGCCAGGGTTAATGGGTAATTAGGGGAAACCAACATGGGAATGATTCATGCTTAAATTAATATGCTTTCATGGTTTATTTGCTTGCTTGTTTTGATCTCAACTCATGCACATGTTATGTTTGATGAAATGTGAGCCTATTTTTTACCCATCACCTATCTTTTAAATGAGACTTGTAAGACATAAACCAACTCGAGTCTCATTAGACCATGCATGTTGTTGAGTAGGGAAGATTAAGTCGACTTGTAAGTGTTGTACAATCTAATCGATTCGGCTCCGGGACCCAAACTTTCCTAGGAATGTAAGATATAACCCAACTCAATCCATCACAACAATAATTGCTTGCTTATAATTTGAGAACATGTTTGTATGATCAATTCTCATGATTCCCCTATGACCCCATGATACCCTAGTGCTTTTTATCAATTGTTTACAACCCTTTTTAATTCATCTTGCTTATTTACTTTCATTGCTATTTAGTTTATTGACCTTCTACATCAACCCAAATTGTGACACCCCTAAGACACCACTAGTTTCAATAGAAATCTCATCTCAATTCCCGTCCCTTGGGATCCGACCTTTACTTGCCTCTTTACTAATTGTAGAGTTGTTTGTGAAGCTATAAATTGTGTACTGATTCGGACGTGACCCAACGACAACATCTATTTCAATTCTGAACACGGAACCGGACCAGTTTCCATTCGTTTCATGACTCTAACATGCTAAAACATGCATAACATGAACCAAAACATGGAATAAACTGTTGGGAAATGTGTCCTCAACAATAGTGCGATCACATGATTTAAATATCATTATTAAATCTCATACCAAGAATACGAAAGGGATGATACACTACATATATAGTCAACTGGTCCACACATATCGGTAATGATTGGCTGGCTAGAGTTTGACATTATCGTCGTGCGACGGTGGTGACCATTGATCCTCGAGGTCACACCTAAAGGACGATTCCCTTAATTGAAAAGGTTAATTAATTGTATATCGATACAGATTAATTAATTCCTTAAAATTGAACAAATTATCATAAGAGAGAAAATGACATCTTATTATAATGTGATTAAATGAGATTTTATTTTGTAATTTAAGAAGTTATATTACTAAAATTAATCGGTGTTTGCGAAACACGCGAGAAGAGAATGATAAGTTAGTTATAATTAGAAGATATATATTGTGAATTATACTAACTAGTAATTAAATGACCATCTTATGAGAAAGTAATTTTATATTACTAGTCAATTTGTTAAATATGATTTATTTAATTTATAAATGATATTTAATTTGTTAAATATGCATTTTAAATTAAAACATGACATAAGACATGTCACATGTCACATGTCACATGACATACAATTGTACAATTGACAAAAATAAAATGGACTCCATATTACACACATAAACCGAAATTGGTGGGCATTGTGAGATGTTTTGTCTTTTTCCATTTGTTTTATTCATTTGTCCAAATTGCATGATAGTGACATGACAATGCAAAAGACTTACACCTATTTGTCTTGTGAAGACAAAAAGAAAAATTATGATGGTCCTAATATAGACTAAGGCCACCGGTTTTTTGAGGGTATGATAGAGAATTTTTATTCTATTTTTCATTCATCATTCATTCTCATATTACATGCAAAAAGTTCATGTGTTTTTCCTCTCTTCTCTCTCTTTAATCTTCAACAAAAAGGATGAGTTTTTGATTCAAATTTGTTCAAAAGATTACTAAAATTATTAATGTAATATATGAGTATTAGTATTCAATTTTAAGGTAAACCACAATATAAATATCTAGTACATATTAGTTTGTGGGTTTAAGGGATAGTCTTGGGTGCTACTAATTGGAGGGCTTCTATTTTGAGGTCATGTATGTTCATCCAATATTCGAAAGCTCAAGAACTAACAAGAAGGAGATCTTGTTGGTGCCCTTTTGACCGAATTTCATATGGTGAGAAAATGATTTCTTCACTTATCTTTTTAGTTTGCATGCATAAGATCTAGAATTTATTTTATGACTAAATAAATTTGAAACATATAAGAATATGTTGTATAATGAGATATAGATTTCTAACAAGCGGTATCATGAGCACAAGGTTGTTTGCATGCAAATCGGTTATAGTTTTTCCGAGTTATACGATTAACATATAAAACTTGTAAATTTGTGTTATTATGATATATCACGAAAATAATTTATGCATGTTAAATTTTCTGATCCTAAAATGTATTTAGGATATTTTGGTTAATTTATGGATTTTTATTGTTCATTTTATATAATATTGGCATTAAAATGTGATTTTTATGATAAAAATGTCATTTTTGGACGAAAATTAGCTAAACTTCGAATTTTCCGGTGGTTTTTGGATATGTTTTCACATATATTATTTTTAGATGATCTGGAAATTTTCATAATTTTATGAGTTCTTATGCTCGAAATATGGATTTTTCATGTTAAAAATCGAATTTAGATGAAAAATAGGTTAATATGAGAAATATTTCGAATCTGGTCATAGAAATTTAGTATGTTGTCACATGTAATGTTACAAGATGTGTGTAAAATAATAGGCTATAATGAAGTCTTCATGCATGATTTATGGATTTTTGATTAAAAATAGCATAAATAGTGACTTAATTAGTGAAAATTGCAAAAACATACTTCATGACTAAGGAAAAACGTCACATGTTGCATTTTATTATCTTTTTTAGATCTAAAATTGAAAAGTTGATGAATATAATTTTTCTCATGTTTTTATGATTTTTATTGATAAATCCGATAAACCGCAACATAGTTTTTCCGATAATATTACGAAATTTTAACCTACGTTTTTGAACATTATGAGTGTCATGGTATTTTTCCAGAATGTTCATAAGTTTTAAATTTCAAATTTTGAATTTATTTGAAATTTTGTGATTTATTTGAAGTTTATAGCTTTTTATTGTTATTTTAAGTCCTTTTATGAACAATAATAAGAAATATGAGTTAATTATGGTCAAATGGTTAATGGAGACTAATTTTTGAGTCCTAAGAAGTTAGGGTAATTAACTTGTGCATAAATATGAATTTATGTAATTTTAGGGATTATAAAACGTTGAATCACGCAAATCCGTAAAAACCGTGTAATATACGATATTGGCTCCTTAAAGGCGATTTAGCATAAAATTGGGCATGTTAATACATATTATAATGCTGCATTTTATTTATGATTGTCATAATTTTATTTTATGTAATTTTTGAATTATGTAATTTTACTTAGTATGGCCTTAGTTTTTAATTGATATTACCCGAAATGTATGGGAATATCGATTCGGTTGTAATTTATTGTGATCTCGTATCACCGTTTTGTAATTTAATAGATTTATTTTATTTTAATTACAAATGTATAATAGGAAATTATGTAATTTATTATGTAATTTATTTATTTCGGAGTTCCTTGAAGACGGTGTCACTCAAGAAGGAAATCCATTAAAAGATGGTGTTACCTCGAGATGTGTGCCTCAACCGAAGTTCAAGGGACCAATGGAGTTGGTTTCCGAATATGTAATAGTTAAATAGTTTTTCTATTTTAGGAAGGCCATACTAGGTTTATTTTATTTATGCTTTGCATTTTATTTATATGTCGCATGCATTGCTAAATCGCCATAACTAAAACATGCATTGTCATTTTAATCGAGTTTATCGACCGTGTCAATTACAATTATCGTAGTTCACCGCTTTAGTTCACTTAAAACGTGATAGATAATAAATTGACATGACCTCTCGCTAAAATAAACAATTGAGACTTAGCCTTACCAAAAATTAGAAACCCATGAAGCACCAGTTTAGCAAGGAGTTGAGCGGCTTTACCGTAAGACAAACCTTGTTACGTTGGTGAAGTGGGGTGATAAATGTCTAATCACCGAATTTATGTTAATAAAGGGTATTTCGGCACACCGTGCCCTAAGTTGACATGGGTTTGGATCACGGACACATTTATTCGAAATTTGGGTTGAACTCAACGAAAGTATTCACGACGTATTTCCGGATGTGTTTCGGGCTAGAGATAAAATATTAATGTAATTTTATCGACCAAGAGTTCTAAAAGTAGAATCGATTAAAGAGTTAATCCACCGAGTTATATTGATGAGGGGTATTTCGGCACACCGTGCCCCAAGTTAATATGAATTTGGATCTTGGAATCATTTATCATAGTTGGGTAGAGGTCACTATGTAAATGCTTTACTTGTTATTTACAAGTATTAATAAAACGATAAATGTTAAGTTTTCCACTATTCCGTTATTATATTGTTCTATTTCTTTACCACAATTCATATACGATATCATTACGATTTTTCAAAATCTCCATTAAAACATCGTAACTAAAGACAAATATGAATTTGCTTCTAAAAACTCAAATGAACCATTGCTAAGGATCTCTTGTAAAGAGTATGGATTAAAGTTATTCATTATCAAACAGGTTTTTGATTCTTGACTAACACATCTACTTACAATGAATTGTTTCTAATTTTGGTAACTAGATTTGTTGGAAATCAAAATTGACCAAAATAACGCAACCACTTCAATGAAAGTTTTAAGACTAAAATGAACAAATGAAGAGTAATCTTCATGAATTCAATTTTGCTTCTCAAAGCAAAGACTCATTGAAATGAGTGGGAGCATTCTCTTAAACCGTTAAGATGAAGACGAGGTTCAAGAAGTAAAGATAATAATGGAATTGATACAAGGTAATGTTAAAAGTAAAGTTATTGAGAAATGACGATACTAAACCTATCAATCCCGACCAATAAAGTTTCCATTGTCTTAAATGTTGGACACAAGAAAGGAAACTACCCCAAATTATTAAAGAATCAACAAGTTAGTTGTGGGACATCTAATGGGACCTTCTCCTTTAAATGTTTATTTGATTAAACATAACTTTTGCTAGTACCACTTCGTCAATATTAGAAACCAGTGGAGGTTTTCATCATTATGTTTGATACATAGGATGATTAGAATATGACGACTAGCAACAACGAAGTCGAGAGATAGAGTCATTGTGTACTAAATCTAGTTTTAGGGTTTGGAGTTGTACTTAATTGTGACTATTAAGTACATAAACTCTAAATAAGAATACAAACTTGTTAAGATACAAAAGAGGTTTCACTTTTGTGACCCTATACACCACGATTTGATGTATGGCTAGCCCATTATCAAGGTGATTATATTCTAAACCAAACTAGAATAATATATCATGAAGATGATGCAAGACTCAAATTGGTAACCCAAGATTAAACCTTAAATTTTGGAATGATGAACGTAAAGAGTTATCGAGTACTCTTGAAACCATTAGATTGTTAATGGTATATGCGTATCTTGTATTCAAAGCAAGATGTCTTGTGCCTTTTGGTTGAAAAGGAGATCGAGGTTGTAAATCATCGATCCAAAATAAGTTGATCATTTTCTTTTACCAAAGATTTAAGTTGACGCTAATGTGTTCACTTAATAAGGTAAATAGAAAAATCTTTGAAGAAGTTTAAAGAGTTCAAGGAATCACGATTTAGTCGTGATGGGATTATCAAAGTGAAGTCTTTGATATAAGCCAAAGGAAATGTGATATAGTATCACAAGTTAATCTCTCTTAGCACGCATTATGGAATAATGTGTGGTTGGATAAGAAATCAAACGCTATTCGATATGGTTTGGACTTCAATCAAGTTACTTTGAGTTACTTGATCCTTTTGGAGATTTTATCTTTTTTGTCTAAATTATTTTTCCACTAAATCGAATCATATGAGATATGAAATGGTAAGGGTACCATGTTTGTAAGTTTTCACAAGAAACAAATGCTCATTTTTCCCTTTTCAATTATCACGAGTACGACGGGTTTGCGGCTCGTGAAGCTGTCTTTCTAAAATACAAGTTTATTTCTAGAAAACAGAGTGGGAGAAGTTATTCAAGAGCCACAAAGAATGCCACAGAGAATGTTATGTCGCAAGAAACTGGTCTTTCTTGGCTACATGAGACGTTTTGTGTAAGACATTGTTTCTTCAAAACCTAGGAGGTTAAATTCGTCACTTGTTAAAGATGATGAATTCATGCTACTTTTAAGAAAGTAAAGAGCTTATAACTTACAAAAGAAATCGTTTGATTCAAAGTTGATTACTTCTAGAAAGTAATGAACATATGACTGACCTAAGAGTGTTTAAGTCACAACTCAATACAAGGCTTAGAGCCATGAAAATCCGAAATAAAAGGCTTGATTAGTGACAAAGGGTTTTGCGCTAATAAAGAGAGATTTCAAAGCAAGATTGGTTGCAAAGAGTTTTGCACTAATTGAAATGCTTAAGTCTATTTGGATCTTCTTAGGGATTGTGTTTCATTATGAGGATATGCACACAGCAAGTGAATCTAAAACCCACTTCTTCAAAAGAAGGAATGTTTCAATACATGTCATGAGTTTTATAGATTCTTACAATCCTAAAATAATGTGAAACTTAAGAGAGGATCTTAAGTAGGACATCAATGAGTTGGAATCAATGATTTGATCATGTTGTAAAACTTTTCTCGATAAGTCGAGAAGTTGTTTTTATACATGAAGTTTAGTGGGAGTTACGGTAATTTTAATTAGTCTTATATGTGGATGACATATTGATCATTGCGAATGATTTAAGACTTTTGGAGTATTATAATACATCTTTAATATCCGGATTTATGAAGATAAATCCACATGATATTGGCGTCAATAAGAAGTCTTACGTTGATAAGATTCATGACTAGTTCAATTAAATTGAACATATTTGATTGATTCCATTTGCTTCCATTTAGGATCAATTAAATAAGTAATGATGTATAACACTTCATATACCTTGAGTATGATGAATTGTTTTCAAAATCGAATTTAAGTAATCTTTACCAAGTAAGCAATAAAGATTACCCTTAAGTGCTTGCAGAAGCATTAAGGAAGTAAAGCAAAATGTTTATGATGCAATTTTGTGTAAGGGTGTTACACAAGTGACAATTGACAATTGAGATTGCGCATGGTTTCCGACAAAACCATAATCAAAACACATTAGGATGGTTAAGATACCATTGTGGCTATGTTAATTAAGAAGTAGATTTTCTAGAATCATTCTAGGCAATAAAGTACAATGAGAGATATTTATAACGGAAATTGAGTACACTTGCAATCATGGGATGTGCAAGAGGGATGGGTCCCGTACACTGTGAAAACAGTGGGAGCTATTCTAAGACTAGAGGGACTATGTATTGATTGGATCTCGACACGTACTCAGAAAGTTTTGTAATGCAAATGTATACATTACAAAGGAAAATGAGTATGTAGTAAGGTTGAGTAAGGTACACGAAGTTGATAAAACCTACTAACCAAAGCCTTCTCATAGGCTTAACATGATGAGTCATGTCATTTCAATTGAATTGAAATGAACAACTACATACAAGATCAAATTAGATTATAGAACATGAAATAGTAATCAGGCATTGACTATTCATATGTGATAATCACATTTGTCGTTCGAGTTTTTACTTTAAAAAACTCCTTTTATACTTTGTTACATGCAAACGGGTTGTAGAGACAACATTGAACCCCGTTAAAGTGAACACAGATTAACATTGTATTCACCCATAGTCACTTGTATGAGGTGACGTCTCGAAGTGACTAGAGTGTGATGCGATTGATGGCAAGTTCAAGTGCCATAGAGTCATGTGAGATGACTAGTCGATCACATAGGCAGACTGTTAGGAACACTTTGTCGGGCAGTGACCGCTTATAGAGTTCTGGCAAATTTATATAGCCTGGTCGTGGCAAAGAGCTACTATAGTATTCTAATGAGTCGATTCTTTTGACTAAAGACTGTTCGTCTAAGATGGCACAGTTTCAGATTAACTTTGATTTGTGTTACTACGACCTTCGTAAATGGGGTCAAATGGGCATATTTTGGGTTATGATGGTTGTGGCTAGTCGAAGGGAATAAGTGCGATAGGAATTGTCCACCCCCTTGTCAGGGTTAAAACAATATCTCAGGGCCACTCGAGGAGTAATGAATTGGAAATGCGTGGCCACGCTCGGAAGGTATCCATGGTGGATAAATTCCGGTCAATCGATTATTCTCCGGATCGAGGAAACCATTCTCGATATGATCACTTGCAAATACGACCCCGAAAGACACCTTGTA
>NW_027413455.1:15849-42467 GCF_048544455.1 Silene latifolia | reverse complement strand
TAAGAATACAATTGGGAAGTAATATTGTTACTCACACAACATATATCGGTAATGATTGGCCAACTAGAGTTTGACATTACTGTCGTGTGACGGTGGTGATCAGTTGACCCCTTAGGTCATACCTAAAGGGCAATACTCTTAATTGATTATTTAATTAATCGTATAATGTTGCGAGTTAATTAAATTACTTGAAAATTGACGGACGATTTTGGAAGTATAATTTACGTATCAAATTGAAATGTGATTAAATGAGATACGGTCCGAGTAATCAAATTGTATAATTACTCGGATGAAATAAATTGTTTAATGTAACAATTAAATTTGAATGAATTTTTATAAATACAATCTGTTGTAATTTATAAATGGTAAAATATTTTGGCATAAGTAATTATGAGATTACTAAGTCGATTTTTGTATGTGACGTGTTTTTATTAATACGTTGATTTTTAATATGTTAAAAATTACATAACAAATTTATGTCACATATGACATGTGACATATTGACAATTGACAAAAATAATATGGATTCCATATTACCAAAAGTGCCGAAAAATTGGGGAGCATTAAGCTAGTTAATTGTTTTATTTAGTTGATAAAACATAATGATGAAAAAGCAAGTCTAGGCATGCAAGCCTATTGTTCCTTGTGAAGAACAAATTTACCATGCATTGGCTCCCCTTATGTCCTCCTCTTACACGGTTTGGAGAAGAACAATGCCATCATTATTTTTCTATAATTTTCACCTAATTACACTAAAATGTTTTAGTGGGTATTCATTCTAATTCCATCATCAAATATAGAGATTTCTAGTGAGATAAAATCCTCTCTTCCTCTCTCATAATAACCGAAATATATAAGGGTTTTATATTTGTTTTTGGTTCAATTTTCACAAGATTAATATTATACTAGTACTTATAATATTAATTAGATTAAGTGAAAGCCTTGGGTATAAAGCTTAGGGAGAGATCTTATTCTTAGATCTTGTTCATCCATTGGAATAGCTCAAGAACAAGAAGAGAAAGGTGATCTCTCTTGTGCCCAATATAGCCGAAATATTGAATGTAAGGACATTATTTCTCTTCTATTTTTTTAATGTTTGCATGCATAAAATCCATTTTAATTTTATGACAAATTATTTTAGACATATATGAGTATGTTAAAGTGTATATGAATTTACATTTCCTTCAATCGGTATCAAGAGCCACGGTTGTTTGCATGCAAATTGGTTAAAAGTTTTTCCAAGTTATATGAATAACAAATAAAACTTGTAAAATTTGTGTTATTATGATATATCACGAAATCATTACATGCATGTTAATATTTCTGGTCCTAAAGTGTTTTAGGAATTTTTGGTTAATTTTTCGGATTTTTATTGTTCATATTTAATAATAATGACATTTAAATGTGATTTTATGAGTAAAAATGTCATTTTTGGTCGAAAATTAGCTATGCTTCGAATTTTCACTTGGTTTTTGGATATGTTGTTACATATATTATTTTGAGATAACCTGTAAATTTTCATAATTTTTGGACTTGTTATGCTCGAAAAATGAATTTTTCATCATTAAATTCGGATTTAAGAGAAAAATAGGTTAATATGAGTTACATTTCGAATCTGGTCATAGAAAATTAATATGTTGTCACATGCAATTTTACAAGATGTGTGTAAAATAATTGGCTATAAAGAAGTCTTTTAGCATGATTTATGAATTTTTGAAGAAAAATGGCATAAATAGTGACATTATTAGTTGAAAATTAATAAAACATAACCTATGACTTAGGAAAAACGTCTAATGTTGCATTTTATTATATTTTTCAGATCTAAAATTGAAAAGTTAATGAAAATAATTTTTCCTTGTTTTTATGATTATTTTATTAAATATCGATAAACCGCAACATTGTTTTTCCTAAAATTTTCAAATTTTTAACCTAAAGATTTTGAACATTATGAGTGTCATGGATTTTTCCAGAATGTTCATGAATTTAAATTTCAAATTTTGAATTTATTTGAAGTTTTGTGATTTATTTGAAGTTTAATAGCTTATTTTTATAATTTTTGGACTAATTTATGAACAATTTTAGTAATTTAAGTTAATTATGGTCAATTTATTAGTGAAGACTAAATTTTGAGTCCTAAGTGGTTAGGGTAATTAACTTATGCATAAATATGAGTTTATGTATTTTGTGATTATAAAATGTTGAAATCACGCAAATCCGTAAAAAACCGAGTAATATACGATATTGGCTAATTAAAAGGCGATTTAGCATAAAATGAAGCATGTTCATACATATTATAATGCTGCATTTTTCTTTATGATTGTCATAATTTTAATTTATGTAATTTTGAATTATGTAATTTTACTTAGTATGGCCTTAGATTTTAATTGGTATTTCCCGAAATGTATGGGAATATCGATTCGGTTGTAATTTTTATTGTGATCTCGTATCACCGTTTTGTAATTTAATAGATTTATTTTATTTTAGTTACAAATGTATAATAGGAAATTATGTAATTTATTATGTAATTTTATTCATTCCGGAGTCCCCAAAGACGGATTTCTTCAAGAATGGCGATACATAAAGACGGTGTTACCTCGAGATGTGTGCAACAACCGAAGTTCAAGGGACCAATGGAGTTGGTTTCCGAATATGTAATAGATTAATAGTTTTTCTATTTTAGGAAAGGCCATACTAGGATTTATTTATCTTTATGCTTGCATTTTATTTTATGTCACATGCATCGCTAAATCGCCATAACTAAACATTCATTGTCTTATTTTATCGAGTTTATCGACCGTGTCAATTAGAATTATCGTAGTTCACCGCTTTAGTTCACTTAAAACGTGATAGATAATAAATTGACATGACCTCTCGCTAAAACAATCAATTGAGACTAGCCTTACCAAATAGTAGAAACCATGAAAACCTATTTCGTGAGGGAGTGCACTCGGCCACACCGGGTACAAACCTTGTTACGTAGGGGAAGTGGGTGATGAATGTTAATCCACCGAATTCATGTTGATAAGGGATGTATCGGCCACACCGTGCCCAAGTTAATGTGGGTTTGGATCATGGACACATTTATTCGAAATTTGGATTGAACTCAACAAAAGTATTTGATAAGGGATGTATCGCCCCACCGTGCCCTTGTCGATGTGTTTTGGGCTAAAGATAATTGTTAATGTAATATTATCGACCGAGAGTTCTAAAAGTAGAATCGATTAAACGTTAATCCACCGAGTTATATTGATGAAGGATGTATCGGCCCCACCGTGCCTAAGTCGATATGAATTTGGGTCTTGGAATCATTTATCATAGTTGGGTAGAGGTCACTATGTAAATGCTATACTTGTTATTTTCAAGTATTAATAAAACGATAAATGTTAAAGTTTTCCACTATTCCGTTTTTATATTGTTCTATTTCTTTGCCACAATACATATATGATATCATTTCGTTTTTGATTCAAATCTCCATTAAAACATCGTAACTAAAGACAAATATGAATTTGCTTCTAAAACCTCAAGTGAACCATTGCTAAGGATCTCTTGTAAAGAGTATAGATAAAGGTTATTCATTATCAAACAGGTTTTTGATTCTTGACTAACACATCTACTTACAATGGATTGTTATGCTTAATTGAATTAAGTACCTTGAAGCGATAAATTATTTTGGTAATTAGTTTTGTTAGAATTCGTAATTAACCAAAATAACGCAACCACTTCAATGAAAGTTTTAAGACTAAAACGATTAAATTGAAGAGTAATCTTCATAAGATTCAATTTTGCTTCTCAAAGCAAAGACTCATTGAAATGAGTGGGAGCATTCTCTTAAACCGTTAAGATGAGAGCGAGGTTCAAGAAGTAAAGATAATAATGGAATTGATACAAGGTAATGTTAGAGGTAAAGTCATTGAGGAATGACGATACTAAACCTATCAATCCCGACCGATAAAGTTTCCATTGTCTTAAAATGTTGGACACGAGAAAGGAAACTACCCCAAATTATTGAAGAATTATCAAGTTAGTTGTGGGACATCTAATGTGACCTTCTTCTTTAAATTGTTTATTTGATTAAACATAAAATTTTGCTAGTACTACTTCATCAATATTAGAAACCAATGGAGGTTTTCATCATTGTACTTGATACATAGGATGATTAGAATATGACGACTAGCAACAATAATATCGAGAGATAGAGTAATTGTGTACTCAATCTAGTTTTTGGATTTAAAGTTGTACTTAATTATGACTATTAAGTGCATAAAATCTAAATAAGAATATAAACTTGTTAAGATACAAAAGAGGTTTTCACCTTGTGACCCTTTACACCATGATTTGATGTATGGCTAGCCCATCATCAAGGTGATTATATTCTAAACCAAACTAGAATGATATATCATGAAGATGATGTAAGACTCAAATTGGTAACCCAAGATTAAACCTTAAATTTTTGAATGATGAACGCAAAGAGTTATCGAGTACTCTTGAAACCATTATATTGTTAATGGTATATGCGTATCTTGTATTCAAAGCAAGATGTCTCGTGCCTTTTGGTTGAAAAGGAGATCGAGGTTGTAAATCATCGATTCAAAATAGGTTGATCATTTTCTTTTACCAACGATTTAAGTTGATGCTAATATGTTCACTTAATAAGGTAAAAGGAGAAATCTTTGAAGAATTTCAAAGAGTTCAAGGAATCACGATTTAGTCGTGATAGGGATTATCAAAGTGAAGACTTTGATATAAGCCAAAGGAAATGTGATATAGTATCACAAGTTAATCTCTCTTAGCACGCATTATGGAATAATGTGTGATTAGATAAGAAATCAAACGCTATCCGATATGGTTTGGATTTCAATCAAGTTACTTTGAGTTACTTGATCCTTTTGGGGATTTTTATCATTTTTGTCTAAATTATTTTTCCACTAAATCGAATCATATGAGATATGAAATGGTAAGGGTACCATGGTTGTAAGTTTTCACAAAGAAACAAATGCTCATTTTTCCCTCTTCAATTAACACGAGTACGACGGGTTTGCGGCTCGTGAAGTCGTCTTTTTCTAAAAATACAAGTTTATTTCTAGAAGACAGAGTGGGAGAAATTATTCAAGAGCCACAAAGAAAGCCACAAAGAATGTTATGTCGCAAGAAACTGGTCTTTCTTGACTACATGAGACGTTTTGTGTAAGAAGTTGTTTCTTTTAAACCTAGGAGGTTAAATTCGTCACTTGTTAAAAATGATGAATTCAGGCTACTTTTAAGAAAGTAAAGAGCTTATAACTTACAAAGAAATCGTTTGATTCAAATTCATTACTTCTAGAAAGCAATGAACATATGACTTACATAAGAGTGTTTAAGTCATAACTCATATAAGGCTTAGAGCCATGAAAATCCGAAATAAAAAGGCTTGATTAGTTGCAAAGGGTTTTGCACTAATAAAGAGAGATTTCAAGGTTTAATTGGTTGCAAAGGGTTTTGCACCAATTGAAATGCTTAAGCCTATTTGGATCTTCTTAGGGATTGTGTTTCATTATTATGAAACACATAGCAAGTGAATCTAAAACCCACTTATTCAATTAGAAGGAATGTATTCAATACATGTCTTGAGTTTTGAAGATTCTTGCAATCCTAAGATAATGTGAAACTTAAGAGAGGGTCTTAAGTAGGACACCAATGAGTTGGAATCAACATTTTGGATCATGTGATAAAACATTTCTCGATAAGTCGAGAAGTTGTGTTTATACATGGAGTTTAGTGGGAGTTACGGAAATTTTAATTAGTCCGATATGTGGATGACATATTGATCATTGAGAATGATTTAAGACTTTTGGAGTATTATAATACATCTTGAATATCCGGATTTATGAGGATAAATCCACATGATATTAGCGTCAGTAAGAAGTCTTATGTTGATAAGATTCATGACTAGTTCAATTAAATTGAACGTATTTGATTGATTCCATTTGCTTCCGCTGCCGGATCAATTAAATGAGTAATGATGTATAACACTTCATATACTTTGAGTATGATGAATTGTTTTTCAAAATCGATTTTATGAAATCTTTACCTAGTATGTAAAGATTACCCTTAAGTACTTGAAGCATTAAGGAAGTAAAGCAAAGTGTTTATGATGCAATTTTGTGTAAGGGTGTTACACAAGTGACAATTGACAATTGAGGTTGCGCATGGTTTCCGACAAAACCATAATCAAAACACATTAGGATGGTTAAGATACCATTGTTGCTATGATAACTAAGAAGTAGATTTTCTAGAATCGTTCTAGGCAATAAAGAACAATGAGAGATATTTATAACGGAATTGAGTACACTTGCAATCATGAGATGTGCAAGAGGATGAGTCCCACACACTTTGTGAAAACAAAGTGGGAGCTATTCTTAGGCTAAGAGGGCTTATGTCTTGATTGGATCTCGACACGTACTCAGAAAGTTTTGTGATGCAAATGTATACATTACAAAGGAAAACGAATATGTAGTGAGGTTGAGTAAGGTACAAGAAATTGATAAAACCTACTAACCAAAGCCTTCTCATAGGCTAAACATGATAAGTCATGTCATTTCAATTGAATTGAAATTAACAACTACATGCAAGATCAAATTAGATTATAGAATATGAAATAGTAATCGGGCATTGACTATTCATATGTGATAATCGCATTTGTCGTTCGAGTTTTTCTTTAAAAACTCCTTTTATACTTTGTTACATCCAAACGGGTTGTAGTGACAATTGAACCCCGTTAAAGTGAACACGGATTAACATTGTATTCGCCCATAGTCACTTATATGAGGTGACGTCTCGAAGTGACTAGAGTGTGATGCGATTGATGGCAAGTTCAAGTGCCATACAGTCATGTGAGATGACTAGTCGATCACATAGGCAGACTGTTAGGAACATTTTGTCGGGCCTTATGACCGCTTATAGAGTTCTGGCAAATTTATATAGCCTGGTCGTGGCGAGAGCTGCTATAGTATTCTAATGAGTCGATTCTTTTGACTAAAGACTATTCACCTAAGATGGCACGATTTGATTAACTTTGATTTGTGTTACTACGACCTTCGTAAATGGGGTCAAATGGGCATATTTTGGGTTATGATGGCTGTGGCTAGTCGAAGGAATGAGTGCGATAGGAATTGTCCATCCCCTTGTCGGGTTAAAACAATATCTCAGGGCCACTCGAGGAGTAATGAATCGAAATGCGTGGCCACGCTCGGAAGGAATCCAGAGTGGATAAATCCGGTCAATCAGTTATTCTCCAGATCGAGGAAACCATTCTTGATATGATCACTTGCAAGTACGACCTGAAAGACACCTTGCATTGAGTGGGAGATAGTAATAGGACAAGAGAATTGGTGACGCACACTTGTCGAGGACAAGTGGGAGATTGTTGGGAAATGTGTCCTCAACAATAGTGCGATCACATGATTTAAATATCATTATTAAATCTCATTTTAAGAATACAATTGGGAAGTAATATTATTCTCACAACAAGTGTCAACATATATCGGTAATGATTGGCTGACTAGAGTTTGACATTACTGTCGTGTGACGGTGGTGATCAGTTGACCCCCTAGGTCATACCTAAAGGGCAATACTCTTAATTGATTATTTAATTAATCGTATAATGTTGCGAGTTAATTAAATTACTTGAAAATTGACGGACGATTTTGGAAGTATAATTTACGTATCAAATTGAAATGTGATTAAATGAGATACGGTCTGAGTAATCAAATTGTATAATTACTCGGATGAAATAAATTGTTTAATGTAACAATTAAATTTGAATGAATTTTTATAAATACAATCTGTTGTAATTTATAAATGGTAAAATATTTTGGCACAAGTAATTATGAGATTACTAAGTCGATTTTTGTATGTGACGTGTTTTTATTAATACGTTGATTTTTAATATGTTAAAAATTACATAACAAATTTATGTCACATATGACATGTGACATATTGACAATTGACAAAAATAATATGGATTCCATATTACCAAAAGTGCCGAAAAATTGGGGAGCATTAAGCTAGTTAATTGTTTTATTTAGTTGATAAAACATAATGATGAAAAAGCAAGTCTAGGCATGCAAGCCTATTGTTCCTTGTGAAGAACAAATTTACCATGCATTGGCTCCCCTTATGTCCTCCTCTTACACGGTTTGGAGAAGAACAATGCCATCATTATTTTTCTATAATTTTCACCTAATTACACTAAAATGTTTTAGTGGGTATTCATTCTAATTCCATCATCAAATATAGAGATTTCTAGTGAGATAAAATCCTCTCTTCCTCTCTCATAATAACCGAAATATATAAGGGTTTTATATTTGTTTTTGGTTCAATTTTCACAAGATTAATATTATACTAGTACTTATAATATTAATTAGATTAAGTGAAAGCCTTGGGTATAAAGCTTAGGGAGAGATCTTATTCTTAGATCTTGTTCATCCATTGGAATAGCTCAAGAACAAGAAGAGAAAGGTGATCTCTCTTGTGCCCAATATAGCCGAAATATTGAATGTAAGGACATTATTTCTCTTCTATTTTTTTAATGTTTGCATGCATAAAATCCATTTTAATTTTATGACAAATTATTTTAGACATATATGAGTATGTTAAAGTGTATATGAATTTACATTTCCTTCAAGAGGATTACCAACAGTTGCATCACTCTAATTTCCATTGCAATTTTCCTTTGTTCTATGCAATCTTTTCATCACATAGAGCCTTTCTAAGTACATGTCTAAACAAGTTTTTAGACTCTGGTTCTAAAGCCAGTCAAACACTCCCACTGTTTTCACAGTCTCTGGGGAGACGATATTCGGCTAACGAAACTACTCTAGTTCCATTAAATTCCGGTTATCAACTATCTCTTTTACAACATCGGATGCTGTAATGTACTTAGCTTTTCGTTCATGATTTGTACGTATAACACTTATACATACACATTCTTCATATGACATCTTTTATGTATGACTCCTTATACATATCTTATTTATACATGTATAACTTCTTATACATATATGTATAACTTCTTATACATATTATTCTTTATGCACATAACACTCTTACATGCTAACCATTCCTTAACGAGGCCCATAACATCTTATAAGCATAGGAATGTTTCCGTGTAATCCTTTTACACAAAATTTATAAATTCCTCCAAACTATAAGAGTAAATCCTCAGTGCTTCTCAAGTACTCAAGGATGCTCTAGATAATCATCTAGTGACACTCACTAGAAAATGATTGGTAATGACTTCTCATATTCTCAACATGATAAGTCCCGACGAGAGAAGCTTTTAGCATATTTAATAGATCCTGCAGCGGAAGCATAAGAGATCATATTTATTGTTCAACAACTTGAACGAGTCAAGAATCTTATCACATAAGTCTCTTGACTATAATGCTAATATCCATGGAGATCTATCTCATTAGATGTGGATATTTAATATGCGCCATGCTACTCTCAAGTATTCACCCAAGAATATTTCTAGTCACTAATATGTCAAACACATATTTAGACTAAGAAACATCACCTTAGCTATATTTCTAGTCACTAATATGTCAAACACATATTTAGACTAAGAAACTAACTTTTGCTCCCACTAAACTCCATGTATCATAATGGTACCTCGACACTCGAGTAATACCATTTTGATAGACTACATGATTGAACCCAAAGTTCCAACTCTTTGACGTATATAGATCATAAAAGGGATCTTTGAAGCATGCCAGGCTTCTTAGCATTGACAAGATCAACAAAACTTCTCCCAAGGAGAAAGTTTCGTTATCCTTTTGCCTAAACTCATCCTCATGAGAGGCTATTTGCTAAGACCATACGAATTGATAAAGGCATTTGGGTTGTCACAAACTCTCTATAACAAATCCAAATTTTAAACATCTTATGTAACCTTTACGACAAGTGATGTGACCATAATTGGCGCATATTTAGCCCCCGAATTACCATTGTTTCCATGCTTTTTAGTGCCTATTTGGGTCATTTCTTATCTTTAGTTCTTTGTTTTGCATATTCTTTGAGATTTTGATCCCTTGGTAGGAAAGGAGTAAGAATCTTGCATTTTCATGGCAAAACGAGGCTAAATTGATTGTATTCAATGACCAAGCATCAAGGAGAGACAAGACTAGAAGGCCTTTGTACATATCATAGTAGAAGAGCAATGTTGAGAAAAGGATCCTTGAGTCCCCGAGGAAATCCCCAAGGAATTTATGAAGAAAAGGGAAGAAAAGAAGAAGAATTGAAGCTGACCAACAATCCGAACGGATTGTACCAAATCCGCCCGTCCGTCCAGCCCAATCCGAGCGTCCCACCATGGAATCCGCTCGGATTCCCCCAGCACAATCCGAGCGTCCCTCTCTTGAATCCGCTCGATTCCTCGACCCAGATCCGGCCGTCCCGACTCCAATCCGCACGGATTTCAGTACAGCACGTTTTTCATTCTTCAAGCTACGAAAAGAGAAGCCCTTCTCTCAGAAAATACCGGATTCTCCTTGCTCAACTTAAAAAGTGTAATTACTAGTTTAGCCCTTAGTTAACCCTAATGCATCCTCCCTAATTTCCATTATAAATACCCCATTTGTAATAATCAAACCATCAAGTTTTATTAGATTAGAACCAAGTTTTCATTAGGTTAATTCAATCCTTCTTTAGATTAGATTAGGAGTAGATTAGAATAGATTAATCTCAATCTTTCCACACAAATTACACATTAATCTCTCCTTAATTATTGTTCAAGTTTATTATTCAAGTTTATTATTGGGTAATTGAAGATTATTGGGTTATTATTGGGAGATTGACAACCTTCCATCAATTATCAAGTACTTCTTTTATCTTTGCTTTATTATTGGAATCATTAGTAGGTATAATCCTCTTAATCCTTGTTTTAATTATTGTTAATCTTTCTTACTTGTTCATCATGTTTGGCTTTGTTAGTATGATTGACAACCTTATTAACATGTTAAACTTGATCATGAGTGAGTAGTTACTTAGCTAGGATTAATGGGTAATTAGGGAAACCAACATGGGGAATGATTCATGCTTAAATTAATATGCTTTCATGGTTTATTTGCTTGCTTGTTTTGATCTCAACTCATGCACATGTTATGTTTGATGAAATGCTAAGCCTATGAATCCTTGCATTTACTACCATCTTCTATCTTTTCAATGAGACTTATAAGACATAAACCAACTCGAGTCTCATTAGACCATGCATGTTGTTGAGTAGGGAAGATTAAGTCGACTTGTAGGTGTTGTACAATCTAATCGATTCGGCTCCGAGACCCAAACTTTCCTAGGATTGTAAGATATAACCCAACTCAATCCATCACAACAATAATTGCTTGCTTATAATTTGAGAACATGTTTGTATGATCAATTCCCATGATTCCCCTATGACCCCATGATATCCTAGTGCTTTTTAATCAATTGTTTACATCTTTCCTTTTGTTGCTTGTTTATTGCCTTTATTAGATTAGAATCATCAACCCATTATAATTGTGACAACCCCAAGCATAACCATAATTAGATTGAATAATTTGAGTAACCACCGTCCCATGGATCGACCTCGACTTACCACTAGCTAGTTGTATGTTGAGTATTATAAATGTGTTTGATTGGATGAGTGACGACATCACCCACATCAAAATGGCGCCGTTGCTGTCTTGGGACGGTGTTGTTTATTTGAATTGTTCTTTTGTCTAGTTTTAGTTGTGCTTCTTCTTGAGGAATTTTGGTTCCTTGGGAATTTATTTCTTGTACTTGTTCTTTTTCACATGCTCAACATGTCTACATTCACTTTTTGGCAATATGAAAATGAATCATTTGATAAATATGTTGCAAGATTTGAAGATTATATGACTCATGCTTGGCATCATGGTTTTACTATTTCAAATTATGAAGCATGTTGTGTTGTTTATAATGGCATGAACCTTGAAACCCGCAACTTGGCATTTCACTTGAGTGGTGGTAGGATATGTGAGATGAGTTGTGAGGAATTTTGGGAATTTGTTGAGTTCATGACCACCCATTGTCTTAACCAAACTATACATGACATCTTTGAGAATGCCAAGGAAGGTATGGAAGTGATAAAAGCCACATTTCAAAAATTCATTGAGGAAAACTATGATGAAAATGAGATTTGTGAGGATGAGAAACCTTCCTATAACCTTGAGTCAACTTACTATGCCCACAAAATTACCCCACCTTGGGAAGATGGAGTGCTAGATGAGGAGAGTGATGATGAGGAGGAGTACATTCTTGATTGTGAAACTAATGCTTGGATACCGTCATCCTACTCTTCTTGTGCTTCAATGAAATCAACCTCCATGGAATTTGATGTTAATGGGCAAAGTGAGAATGATATGGATGAGAACTTGAGAGAAAACTCACCCTTTGACGATGACATATTTGAGGGAGACAATTGTGTTGAACTTGGTGAGCCTTGTTACGACAACCCCTTTGATAATGAACCTTGTTGGGATGAGGAATATGATGAGGACATTTGGGAACCCTAAATAGACACCCTTAAAATCACCTTGGATGATAATGAGAGTACTTGTATTGAATGTGGTGATTTTGACTATTTGGAGGACGAGTTGAGAGAATTGCCAACCAACTACCCATTTCATGTTCCTACCATCCATCATTTCTCTTATGATTTTTGTCATGGTACTCTTGATATGCTTGTTCGGTCTTTTACTTGGGCATTTTTCAATTGCATAATCTTGTGTTGCTATGCATGCCTATTCATGTCCCACTCCCAAGAATTTGACCGACTTCTACGTGCTTTGAGTGCTAGTGATGATTTTCCATGAAATTGTTTATTGATAATATTTGGTTTGATAGAGTTCCTTACTAACCATTAATTTGTATATATGCATTTAGTGTAGTTTGCATTGAATATATCTCACATGATTCATGTAGTTAGTTGCATATAGATTAGAATTCATGCATAGTCACTAATGACCAATCCTATTCTTTTCTACACTAGAAATAGTGTTTAAATCGGTTTGGGGAGGTTTGATCATAGGTGACCATAGCTTAATAGAAATCATGCATCATATAGTATAGTTTAGATTGCATTCATTTGTGATATATGTCATATAGAATTGCATTTAGTTAGAGCATGCATTCATTCATACCATATCATTGCATTTGTACTTCAATTTCCATAAAATCAAAAATCCAAAAACATGTACTTCCTTTTTTCCTACTCCTACATGTACATTGAGGACAATGTCCAAAATAAAGTGGGGGATGGGAATTTATATTCCAAAAATGCATAAAAATTGAAAAATTACGAAAAATCACAAAAATGTGTCTTTTAATTTCATAAAAACAAAACCCATAAAAATTTGAAAAATTCAAAAATTCAAAAACATGTTCATTTCCTTTGTAGTGTAATTTTGTATATATTGTGTTTGTTCATCCTTGTTCACATTGATTGACTACGCCACATCCGAGGCATGAGGAATATGAAGACCGCATGGTATGATCTTTCCAATCTCCTTTCTCCTCTCTATGTTAATGACTATGTGGCTTTATTTTGATTGATGCGGTATAACAATGTGAATTTAGGATTGCATTTAGACTATTTGGCATATTAGTTGGTAGAATCATATGCATTAGAATGTATAAATGTTAGTTGCATCATGGCATATAGTTGCATGTTAGAAAATTTTTGTGAAACCGTCTACTTGGGAAGCTTGACAAGTGTATATAGGCCCTAGTAGATGCTTTTTCTTCTTAAGACTTTGCTTGTTAGAATGCTTGTAAAACACCCTAGGATGTGTCATGCTAGTATCCTTTGACCCATGGATTAAGGCCTAGTCAAGAGTACCTTGTGGTGTGATAACTCCTTGGCTACCGTTTATTCCAAGGTGACCCTTGAAACCATGCATACTTCCATCATTCATCCATATTCTACCATATTTTGTCATCAAAGGGAATGGGCACAAAAAGAAATCAATTTGAGTTCAATGAAATGAAAAGTGAAAGAAAGTTTGCAAAAAAAAATGCATCAAATAAAAAGAGGAGCAAAAATAGAACTCCTATGCTTCAAATACAAGGCACCCTCGTTACTAATTGGGGTGACTTTGAAAATGTTCAAAAGAAAATGCAAAAAGTTGAAAGTTGTCAAGTGTTGAAAAGCCAAAAATCAAAAAGAAATGGCAAAAAGAAAGTGTTCTCAAATGTTATATGCCACAAGAAATTGGGGGGAAAAACAAAAACAAAAGCAAACTCCCAAAGTGAAACTCAAAAATCTATCGATCCCTTTATCCATCGTATCCATTTTTGTGCATGGTAGAGAGGGGACGACCCTTCTTCTTGTCTAGGCAAGAAGGGGAATTCCGCGATCCTCCAGTGTTTCTAACACCATAGGGAGTCTACTCTTGACAAAAGCATTTAACGATTGAGGACAAAGGTACCCTAGCTTGACACCTTTTGGAGGTGATTTATTGGTATCCTTCTAGGCTTAGTAGTTTGAACAAATTGCATCTATGAAGGATTGTGTACCCTTGAATTGCTTCCCTTGTAGATAATTTCCGCCACTTAGATGAGGAAAGTGGCTATTCTTTTTGTAGATGCATCCATTATGTGAATTTGTGTGCTTTAATGTTTGGATGTGTCGCCATTTTGGCAAGACCCACCTTGCCTTGCAAGAAGGCATCCTACCTCATGGTTGTCTTGTTGTGAGTTGAAGGGGCGGAGTGAGACCCGCTAATTGTCTCATATCGGCTATTATTATTAGGTTAGGTTAGTATTGGTCCTAGTCTTTGTCACCTCTTTACTCGGGACGAGCAAAGGTTCGGTTTGGGGATATTTGATGTGACCATAATTGGCGCATATTTAGCCCCCGAATTACCATTGTTTCCATGCTTTTTAGTGCCTATTTGGGTCATTTCTTATCTTTAGTTCTTTGTTTTGCATATTCTTTGAGATTTTGATCCCTTGGTAGGAAAGGAGTAAGAATCTTGCATTTTCATGGCAAAACGAGACTAAATTGATTGTATTCAATGACCAAGCATCAAGGAGAGACAAGACTAGAAGGCCTTTGTACATATCATAGTAGAAGAGCAATGTTGAGAAAAGGATCCTTGAGTCCCCGAGGAAATCCCCAAGGAATTTATGAAGAAAAGGGAAGAAAAGAAGAAGAATTGAAGCTGACCAACAATCCGAACGGATTGTACCAAATCCGCCCGTCCGTCCAGCCAAATCCGAAGCGTCCCACCATGGAATCCGCTCGGATTCCCCAAAGACAATCCGAGCGTCCCTCTCTTGAATCCGCTCGGATTTCTCAGTCCAGATCCGGCCGTCCCGACTCCAATCCGCACGGATTTCAAGATGCAAAGACGTTTTTCATTCTTCAAGCTACGAAAAGAGAAGCCCTTCTCTCGGAAAATACCGGATTCTCCTTGCTCAACTTAAAAAGTGTAATTACTAGTTTAGCCCTTAGTTAACCCTAATGCATCCTCCCTAATTTCCATTATAAATACCCCATTTGTAATAATCAAACCATCAAGTTTTATTAGATTAGAACCAAGTTTTCATTAGGTTAATTCAATCCTTCTTTAGATTAGATTAGGAGTAGATTAGAATAGATTAATCTCAATCTTTCCACACAAATTACACATTAATCTCTCCTTAATTATTGTTCAAGTTTATTATTCAAGTTTATTATTGGGTAATTGAAGATTATTGGGTTATTATTGGGAGATTGACAACCTTCCATCAATTATCAAGTACTTCTTTTATCTTTGCTTTATTATTGGAATCATTAGTAGGTATAATCCTCTTAATCCTTGTTTTAATTATTGTTAATCTTTCTTACTTGTTCATCATGTTTGGCTTTGTTAGTATGATTGACAACCTTATTAACATGTTAAACTTGATCATGAGTGAGTAGTTACTTAGCTAGGATTAGTGGGTAATTAGGGGAAACCAACATGGGGAATGATTCATGCTTAAATTAATATGCTTTCATGGTTTATTTGCTTGCTTGTTTTGATCTCAACTCATGCACATGTTATGTTTGATGAAATGCTAAGCCTATGAATCCTTGCATTTACTACCATCTTCTATCTTTTCAATGAGACTTGTAAGACATAAACCAACTCGAGTCTCATTAGACCATGCATGTTGTTGAGTAGGGAAGATTAAGTCGACTTGTAGGTGTTGTACAATCTAATCGATTCGGCTCCGAGACCCAAACTTTCCTAGGATTGTAAGATATAACCCAACTCAATCCATCACAACAATAATTGCTTGCTTATAATTTGAGAACATGTTTGTATGATCAATTCCCATGATTCCCCTATGACCCCATGATATCCTAGTGCTTTTTAATCAATTGTTTACATCTTTCCTTTTGTTGCTTGTTTATTGCCTTTATTAGATTAGAATCATCAACCCATTATAATTGTGACAACCCCAAGCATAACCATAATTAGATTGAATAATTTGAGTAACCACCGTCCCATGGATCGACCTCGACTTACCACTAGCTAGTTGTATGTTGAGTATTATAAATGTGTTTGATTGGATGAGTGACGACATCACCCACATCAACAAGATCAAGGTAACCAACCAAAGTATTCACCTTAAATCAAGTCTCGAAAACATCTCGTGTTTCCTTCCTTATCGGATCGTGTGCAAGGAGATCAATTCGAATTGCATGGTGACACGCCATCACATAGAATTCATACTATAGAAAAGCCTTTGATGAGGGTTTAAGATTCGTTACTTTTGAAAAGTAACGCAATATTATCGCAAAATTATCTCCTTATAACCACTGAGCGTCAATAAAGAACATGCGGAAAATTTTCTGGAAGACAGAGTGGGAGAAATTTTGAACTTGCGGAAGTCCAAGACCCACAAACTGAGAACATCTTCTTGCATTGTACTCAGTTTGTGGGTCTTGGACTTCCGCAAGTTCAAAATTTCTCCCACTCTGTCTTCCAGAAAATTGAAAATCTTTCTAGAAAGACAGCATTACGAGCCACAAACTCTTTGTTCTCGTTTTGGAGGAGTAAAAACCAAGTGGTTCAATTTTGTATAATCCTCACAAATACACAAATTGGTTATGAACATAAACATTTATGATCCCAAATGTATAAAAAGACAAGTTAGGGACCCTCCCTACCCATATCTCATATGGAGTCATTAAGGCTATTATAGTCGGGTTTTAAACTTTTAGTGAGAAAATTGCTTACAAAATTACGAAAAACCTCAAACTATATCTCATAAAGTTTGGTTTATATACTTGACTACACCATACTCTATGGTGTCCCAAGGAGAAGGTATTATGTGAACTGGTTCACAATCTTCTTAGTGATTATCAAGGTCATTACTTGATATTACCCATTTGATCTTTAAAGTCATTACTTTGAAACTTCCGATCAACATCTTGATCTTGACGTGCTTTTGGTTTACTACTTCATTTTGAAAATATTCCACATTTCAAAAATAACTTTTATGTCTTATTAAATAGATATGAGGTTTTCATATCAACTTAACATTACGGTAAAAGTAACCAAGTATGTATATTACCAACTATCGGCCTTACACATCCGTATGTATATGGTCAATCACCTCACTATTGTGTTTCTTTTCTGCAAAAGAAAACATAATACATGCACACATACCATAAGACTCACAATCAAATGGTTGTTCAATGTGCCTTTCGTTTACTCGTTTGAAACGAATTTACTTGAGGTTTGATCAATTGGGTTCACCGGAATAGAGACTTTAAAATCTACAAGATAGTATAACATTTAGTTTTCGTGAAGAATGTAAAATTCCTCTAACTTAAGTGGTCTAAACCAACCACCAAGTTATCATAGGAGTAGGTACAACATTTTGTTTTAAATCACATAAGTGATGCCTTCTATGTATAAACATAGATGATTACATTCTTTTAAAACCAAATTTAGGTACATTTGTCCCCATCGAAATCATTGTTAATCTAGCACCATTTCGATACAAAAATGTCCTATGCTAGACGTCTTACGTTTTATCAATTCATGTAAACTTCTTTACAAAGAAATGATCCATACTTGATATCTCATACCAAGATAGTGGAACTAGCCTATCCATTGAGTAGATGTCTCTTTCAACTTTGTTCTATCGCATACATCTAGGGTTGAGACTTCTTAACTCCCACTCACTTTCCCATTCCTCTTTGCTTCAATCAAGCAAAAATGAATCTCATGAAGACCTCTCTTCATGTCATTCGTGATATTTCATACACTTAGTAAGAGTGAATTACTATAAAGTGAGTGCAACATGTGGCAAATCTCAACTTCTTGTAAAATTGGACTACCTAACCATTCAATTGTTATCATATGCCTAAACTCTTAAGCGCATAAACAATCGATTTGGCCTTTCTCGAAGTGAGCCATTTGACGGTATCATATTGGAGTATTATAAGTGTTTTTGAAAACTCTTTTCGCAAACTTTTGAATTATTCTTGAGTAATTAAAACTAATATGTCATCATCTTGACGGAGGTGTCACTTTCGAAATCAAGACTCTCTTGATAAAATTTGACTCCCTTTTAAACTCGTAATATGAGTTTGCAACATGAAAACCCCTTTTAAATATGTATGAATGTTAAGTTGTATAATAATCGCAATAATTGTTGTAAGCTTATGTAGGTGAATTAGTAAATCATGTTACCAATCATTGCTACCGAATTCTTTCAAAGAAACCGCTTCCTATGAAAGAACGAAACGAGTATAATAATAAATAGAGGATGAAGTGCGCGATGTCATAGTAAATACATTAATGAAAAAGAACGAAAAATAGGAAAAATTAACATTCAATGTTATAAAAATATACTTGTGAAAACATGTTCAACAAGTTTTAACATTTATATAATGATCTCCCACTAAATTATATAAATGATTCCAAGATCCGTCTTTAGACAAAAATAGGCATCGCTTGGGCGAAACATCCCATAATTGTGTAAATTCGGTAAGTCATGTTGACTAATTCTACCTCTAGAACTCTTGGTCGACGAATTTTCCTAAATCCATCTACTAGCCCCGGAACACAAGACCGTCTTATATCCCGTCGAGTCCAACCAACTTTGGCGCGTGACAACCGTTTACCACCCTACTTACTCAAGGTAAAAAGAGAACACCCCGCTTGGGCGAGCGTGGCTCTAATGAACAAGAGATTCATAGGTGTTACTAATTGGTAAGGCTAATCTCAATTTTAGTTATGTGAGAGATCTTTTCAATTTAGTCATAATTAAATTCCTTATAAGTGAATTAATTCGGTGAATGTAAATGACGTGAATTGACAACCACAAAATAAAATGCATGTGAATGGCGATTTTGGCATGCGCGAAAATACAACAAGCAAACATGTAAGCATATGAATAAATCCTAGTATGGCCACCTAGTTAATAAAAACTAGTCTATTACATTTCGGAAACCAACTCCTTCGTACCTTGCCTCTTCATTCCAAAAGTGGCTCTTCCTTGTGGGATTTGGAACACCTTCCAAAAATAGACTCCGTCTCGTTGTAATCCGTCTTTTGGAAACGCCGGTAAGAATAACTATTACAAATGAATCACATAGCTATTCCTATTATACATTAATTAATAAAATAAATAAAACTATTAATTAATTACAAACCGATGATACGAGATCGTATTTAATTACAAACAAATCGATATTCCCATTCATTTCGGGTAATAACGATTAAAATTAACTAGGCCATACTAGGTACAACAAGATAAATACTTTAAATAAATGACAAACATTCATTCAACTTAAATAAATATGCTTAAAATGCTGTAAATATGATGCCAAAATCGCCCTATCTATCATTCGTTGGTATCCATCTCGGTTTTTGTGGATTTAATCGATTTTTAACATGTACAAATCAATAATCAACTCTTAAATCTCATTTAAGTCCAAACTGTTTTGAACCTCAAAATTAGTCCTCACTAATTTTATGATAAATAATTAGTTTGATTTGGTGATATTTTGTTAATTTAATCGATAAAATCATAATATTTAAGTAAAAATCCAAAATAATTGAAAACTTACCCAAAAAATCAAAAAAAAAATTTTAGTATTCTGGAACACTCCAAAGAACACCAAAATGTCATAAAAATTGCCCAAAAAATCCGGATAAATTTTATGAAGAAAAAGATCGATATTTATCGGTTTTTAACCACTAAAACCAATAAACATCAAAACAAAGTGAAAACACACATGCAAAATCACTTTTCACATTTAAATAATATTCTTAAATGTACATAAATTTATCATGGGCAGAATCAAAAATTTCAAAATTATGATTAATTAATTTGACTTTTATCGACTTTTAACTCAAAAATCAATAAACATGCAAAAATTCGAACCAACCTTCAACTTTTTGCATACAATCATTAGAAAACATGCATGAACTACCATAAAAAATCCATGCCCCGAATCAACTTTTAACTAATTTTAGTCAATTTTTACCTAAAATACGGCATTTTTACTCGGTTTTCTACCAAAAAACATTAAAAATAGCAAAGTAACTTCAAAAATCACCAAAAAAAATTCCACAAACCTTTTGAGATCAGTAGGTATGCATGTCCCAAAAATTCCGTGCTAAAACCTCTTCTAACACAATTTTTGAGTTTTTATAAATTATCACATAATTCTTTAAAATGCTTAAAATCAACATGCAAATTACAAGCCTAAGCTCTGATACCACTTGAAAGATCATAGATCCATATTAGACTCTCTAATAAAATTAATTTATCTCATAAATTATCATTTAGGTGATCTATGTAACATGCATGCTAATATGAAAGCATAAAAGGAAAGAACAATTTCCTTACATTGAATTTGTGGTAAAAAGGGCACAAACTAGTTCACCTAACTAGCTTGTTCTTGAGCTTATACCAATGGAAGATCCTCCTTGCAAATCTTCAAAATAGAAGATCTCCTTCTTGTTGCACCCAAGAACTAACCCAAAAATAATAACAAGTATAAACTAGAACTTGTTAATATTTTACCCTTGATTATTATTAGTAGTATTACTAACTAGTCTTAGTAATATTATTTGTGTTCTTACTAACAAGCTTAGTAGTAAGGATTATTATTTTAGAGAGATGAATAAAATGTTCACATGCATGTATGAAGAGTAAAGAAGTGAGGTAGAGTAAAATGTGAACAATTGATGGAGTGAAGTAGTAGGGAAAGTGGCGGGTGGAGGAGTGTGTTAGTAGATAATTTGTCTTACATTTTTATCTTACATCACATGCAAAATCTTGTATAAGATAAATTATGGTAGTATACAAAATAAGGTGAAATGATTATGTGAGTAATCATCCACTATTATTTTACACGGTCCACTTGACCATTTACGGGTCCATGTTGGTACTTATATTTGTCGCACAAATCCGTGTAATTTTTATTTTAAACATCGTATCATGTTTAAATACTTCCATAATTAATTCGTCCAATTCACTCTGTAATTATACGTGTACCACTACACATATTATTTACGTACTAATATTAATCACATTAATCAATTAGTACAATTTTAGTAAATTAACAGTTAATTAACTAAAACTCGTTTCCCAAAACTTATTATTTAATTATCGCATAATTAAATAATAACTATCGCTCCTCGAGTTCGCAACTCGAAATTTCTCTAAAAATAATCGACTAACCTCTTAGTCTAAAAATCAAGGGACTAAACAAATTGTATCTCATACAATTAATTAGTTATCAATTGGGGATCGTTCCTTTAGGTGTGACCGAAAGGGGTCAGTTGATCACCGTCGTCTCACGACAATAACGTCAAACTCTAGTCAGCCAACCGTTATCGATTTACGTTAATCAACTGACGAGGATCAAATAAATAAATATCTGATGATATTCTATTAATGAGATTTAATATGTCAACGCACTATTGTGGAGGACACTAGCTCGAACAAGAAGTGCCGTCGGGAATTGGGCTTGGCTAGTAATAAGGCCTTGGCCGTGTGAATAAGATAAGTGGGCCGATTATATTTGGCCTAGTATGAGCATGGTCGGGAATTGTTTCGGGATATAATAATAAAATTAATGAGGAGAATATATAGTAATTCTACTTATGGAAGGCTAATATAATATGTAATAATAATAATAATAATAATAATATGTAATAATAATAATAATAATAATAATAATAATAATAATAATAATAATAATAATAATAATAATAATAATAATAATATAATTTGTAATATAATAATAAATAATAGGTAATTCCTATAATAATTAGAATAATGTAATAGTTTCCTAATTCGTGTCTCATACACCCTAAACATAGACTATAAATACACAGTAATTCTAAAAGATAATTCATAAAATAGAAGAAGGGATTTTGGAGACGGAAGAAGCAATTAGCGATAAAAGGTAAGATCGTCTTATAAATAATTAACTCGTGTTTTATTCAATTGAAGCCATATAACATGACCACCGTATAACACCTTATAGACCACCATATGACACGTGACTTTAACCTAGGATGACCTTGGACCACCGTGACTCTGACATGACCCTTCCTTGACCGTCGTTGACTGTGTAGGGTGGTTGATGGGGCGGTTTTCGTGGCATAGATAGGTTGTAGCCGTGTAATTGATTTCGCCAGTTGAACCCATATTTGGGCATGTCGTGACCTGGGAATAGTGGGGTTATGTTGGGGTGGCCGAGTCGACCTTGGGGGAGACGTCGGTGTGGTGGAATGTGGTGGTTGGTGACGGTGGTGGTCGGAATAGCGAGAAACAGGGGAAAAAAGAGGCGAGTATGTGACCGTCTTAAGACGAACACCGTGACTTCGTTTGTTGACCAATCAGGGAGAGGGGACACCCCTGGAGTCACCTTGGGACAGTGGTATCAATGGTGGTGGCCAGAAGTGGTAGTGGTGGCTGTGGTGGTGTTGGCGATGGATTCTTTACACGGGGGTTGGGGTGTTGTTGATGTCGGGTTTTTGAAGGGGGCTGTTAGGGTGGTCGTTTAAGAGTTGTTGGTGGCGGTTTAGCTGGTAGTGTTTGGTCGTCGGTGTTTGTCATGTTACGGGCTTAAGATGCCAGGCAGTTGTGGAGTCATTGGTGGTCGGTGGTGGCTGGAAAAGGAGGTTGATGAAAGGGTGTTGTACACGGTTGAAACCGTGTATGTAGTTTGTAGTTGGGGTTTATTTCACGTGTTTTGGGTTGGGTAAATTGGGTGTTTGATTTATTTAATTTTTGAGACGGGTTTTTAGGTAATAATAATTCGTACGGGAAATAATTAATATAATTAAAATATAATTGAATAATTAATATAATGAATTGAATAACAAATAAATAATTGAGTTATAATATTTATGTTAGGTGACGATTTGTGAAGAAATTATAATCGGGTTCGGATTGCTTTAATTATTTGGATCGCTTGAGCTGCTTAATTGGATTTGCTTTCCAGGTAGGAATTTCCTACTCAACTCGGGTTTTATTGTTCAGTGAATGAATGTTTAAATGTGACGATTTATGAGGTTAAGGTTAATATTGTGATTCATTATTGAAGATAGAGTATTTGGGTATGCTAAGATTTTGGCTGAGCTGTATGACGGGATTGTTATTGAGTATTTGTTGTTGGTTATATTTGGTATGGAGAGTCGATTATTTAGTTGAGCATAACACGGAGGGTGTTACTGCTAGTTGTGCATAGCGAGTAATCGTTCACGCTGATGAGCATAGTAAGTAATTACTACGCCAGAGATAGTTGTGCATAATAAGTAATTACTACTGCCAGGTGAGCATGGTACGCAAGTACAACTGCCAGTTGAGCATAGCACGGTGTTAAGGGGGTTGTGCTACTGTCAGTGACGTGAGTTGTACGAATGAAGTGATGAGAACTTGAAGGAAGTCTATTTTGGTTGGATTATTATTGTTGTTTGGTTATTCCTACTCAATGTCGTGGTTGACCGTGTATTCTTGAACACCTGTGATGAACCATAATGGGGAGCATATTTGACAGGTACTAATTATTAGCTGACTTGGGAGCTATGGGATGCGTGAGGACTTGGCCAGTCTACCTAGAAGTCTAGACCATATAGATAATTTAATCACTTTTTTTATTTCCATTGCGAGTTGTATCTTATTTTATGTTAAGTTTTAGTTGGTTAATTTGTAATAAACATGTTTTTATTAAAGTTTTATTTAAATTACTTTGGTGAGTTGGACTTTGTTATTCACTACCTCAGGAAACAGAGATGGTAACGCTCTCATTTACTTGGGATGTCTAGCTAAAGGCTTCTGAATAAATGGGGGTGTTACATAAGGTGAGAGAAGAGATGAATTCAATTAGAATTAGAGAAACTGTAAATTTCATTTGCATGTTAATTAGTTCACTTAATGTCCTAAAATGTCTAGTGAAATGGATATCTTACCAATTGAAATAAATTGTCGACTTAGTCATATTATTTATCAAGTCTTACCTCGAGAATCGTGTCATGATTTAAAGAATTGAAGTCGAAAAAAAGGAGTAAAAAGGGAGAATGAGGGAGATACTACAGGCACCCTCAACCTAAATATATCATTGACAAAGTCTTGTGTCGTAATAGATAGTAGATCTTGTCTCGATGGGCCGTCATCGACGAAAACAATGGAACTTGAAAGACGTTTTTCTTCGAAATAAAAGGTTGTTTTTAAACTAGATTTGTGACTTCGTTTCTCAACGAAAATTTAATTTGAAAGATGTTTTGGAATCATGGAAGAGTTTAGATTTGAGATATATAAACAAACAGGGGTCGTTTTGGGTGTAGTGGTATGAAAAACGAGGCAAATAGGGGGTTGGTCAGGCTGGAAAACTCGCGAAGACAAAGTGCTTGTGCTCTCGGTTTTTCAAGAGGATTCGAGCTAGGTTTTGAGTCGATTTTTCTTGTGGTTTTGTTCTGGTTTCAAGGGTGGTCTTAGGTGTATGGATGTGTATGCTTAAGATCCTCTCTCCACTTTTTCTAACCTCTTGAAATGGGAGTGGAAATGGGGAATAAATAGGTGTCAGAGATGAGGGTTTCTTAGAGGAGGGGGTAGGGCTCGGTTGTAATACCCGTACCTTTTGGGACCCAAAGACGTACCTTGGGATGAATGAGAGGACCATCTGATAAAATAAGATGTACTCGAGAGTGAAGGTATGACCGTACACTAGAACGAGTGAAACCTTGACTAGACTTAGTGTGGTAGTACTGGACCGAGTAAGGCGTTTACCCGATCGAGTGAGTGTCACTCGATCAAGTGGTCTGACACTCGATCAAGTGGGTGGCACTCGACCGAGTGAGTGACACTCGATCGAGTGGACTCGCACTCGGTCGAGTGGCGCTGAATAGGAAATCGGGATAAGAAATCCCAAAGCTCATCTTTATTCATTCTATATTATCCATTTTCACTCCAAATACTCTCCCTTCTCTCAAAAACCCCATAAAAATCTTCTTCCATAGATCCAAGCTTTCTTTAAGGAATCTCTTACCTTGTTCTTTATCATCCGCAATCGGATGAGACGGTCTTGTGAGACGGAACCATATGGGATTCGAGAAGCTTATGAAGAGTGCTAAAAGGTACGTTTATCCTACTCGGTTCCAATATTTTATGTGCATATTAGTATGTCTATCATCATCATTTCAAGTATGAGTCGATTTGGATATCATGTTGGTATTTGAGGGAGTTGTATCCATGATATATCGAGATTGAGTTCATGGTGAGTAATATAATTGGTGTTGTGTTGCATTTTCCATGTATGGTCATTGTTGTCTTGTGTTGGAGATTATTGGTGGTTTAAATTGGTTGTTGAAGAGACGTGAGACGGTTGGGAAACTGTCTTATGCTCGGGTCGCCTTTTGGAGCTTCCCACTCCAAGAGGGATGTGCACATTAATGGCTTGAGTTAGGAGGGACTCGTTATGTGGGTCATAATTACGCACGTTTAGTCCCAACTAACCTAATTTTGCATACTAATATAGCATTTCATAGCCATTTTATTCATCAAGTTCTTCCTATTTGCTTTCCTAGTGCATTTCATATGTCTTGTAGGAAAGAAGATAAATGAGGCAGAATTCCCGTCTGTCGCGCTTACTCGGAAGCTTGTTGATGATCTTGGACAGATTAGTATGAAGAGGAGGCAAGAATAGTGACCAAAGATCATAGGAATAAGGAGTATATGGGAGCATCATAAGCATAAAACCATCATAAGCATAAAAGCATCATAAGCATAAGCATCATACGAGATATAAAAGACTGTTTCACAAATCGAAATAAACTCATTTTAATTAATTGCCCTCTTCCAACACGAGGATATGTGAACGAGCGAGGCATTTTGGTCACTTCAGACAAATTAAGCCTTTTAAACTCGTGTAAACGCGGGTGTCGGAATGGTACTTTAACTCATACTCAAACTATTCTAGTTTCATTTAGCAAAAAGTACGACGATCATTTACTGACATAAAGTAATGAAATAAAACGATAAAAACATAAATAAAAGGGAGAATGAGGGAGATATTATAAGCACCCTCACCCTAAATATACCGTTTACAAAGTCTTGTGTCATAATCGATAGTAGAT
>NW_027413455.1:0-15350 GCF_048544455.1 Silene latifolia | reverse complement strand
GTTGGTGTTGCCATTTGTTATGAAAAAGAAGTGGTCTAAAACAAAATATAAAGAGTAAAACAAATGTCGTTTTAATAATACTCGTAAAAATGTATGATTTAAACAAGTTTTATGCATTTTTTCTAGTGACCTCTACCCAACTAGATAAATGATTCCAAGACCCAAATTCATATCGACTTAGGCACGGTGGGGCTGATACATCCTTTATCAATATAACTCGGAGGATTAACGTTTAATCGATTCTACTTTTAGAACTCTTGGTCGATAATATTACATTAACAATTATCTATAGCCCAAAACACATCGACAAGGGCACGGTGGGGCCGATACATCCCTTATCAAATACTTTTGTTGAGTTCAATCCAAATTTCGAATAAATGTGTCCATGATCCAAACCCACATTAACTTGGGCACGGTGTGGCCGATACATCCCTTATCAACATGAATTCGGTGGATTAACATTCATCACCCACTTCCCCTACGTAACAAGGTTTGTACCCCGGTGGGGCAAGCGCACTCCCCTCGCGAAATAGGTTTTCATGGTTTCTACTATTTGGTAAGGCTATGTCTCAATTAGTTGTTTTAGCGATAGGTCATGTCAATTTATTATCTATCACGTTTTAAGTGAACTAAAGCGGTGAACTACGATAATTTTAATTGATACGGTCGATAAACTCGATAAAATAACAATGCATGTTTAGTTATGGCGATTTAGCGATGCATGTGACATAAAATAAAATGCAAGCATAAAGATAAATAAATCCTAGTATGGCCTTTCCTAAAATAGAAAAACTATTTAACTATTACATATTCGGAAACCAACTCCATTGGTCCCTTGAACTTCGGTTGTGGCGCGCATCTCGAGGTAACACCGTCTTTATGTATCGTCATTCTTGAAGAAATCCGTCTTTGGGAACTCCGGAA
Organism: Silene latifolia; assembly: GCF_048544455.1. Classification (NCBI taxonomy): domain Eukaryota; kingdom Viridiplantae; phylum Streptophyta; class Magnoliopsida; order Caryophyllales; family Caryophyllaceae; genus Silene; species Silene latifolia. The sequence goes on along the minus strand of NW_027413455.1, from coordinate 14,426 downwards.
TGAATAAAATTACATAATAAATTACATAATTTCCTATTATACATTTGTAACTAAAATAAAATAAATCTATTAAATTACAAAACGGTGATACGAGATCACAATAAAAATTACAACCGAATCGATATTCCCATACATTTCGGGAAATACCAATTAAAATCTAAGGCCATACTAAGTAAAATTACATAATTCAAAAATTACATAAATTAAAATTATGACAATCATAAAGAAAATGCAGCATTATAATATGTATGAACATGCTCAATTTTATGCTAAATCGCCTTTAATTAGCCAATATCGTACTCCCTCCCAGTCGTTATAATGTTCCCCTTTGATATGGGCACGATACTTAAGGAAAAGTATTAAAATATTAGTAAAAGAGTTGGGTGGGGTTGGTGGTAGGAGAGAGGGATGAATTATTAGTAGTTAAATAAGAATTGTGGGGCCAAAACATAAAGGAAAGTAATAAAATATGAGTAAAAGAGTTGTGTGGGGTTTGGTGATAGGAGAGAGAAATGAATAAAATAAGAGTAAAAGTTTCTAAAAATAGAAAGGGGAACATTACTTGAATAATCCGTTTTGGGAAAGAGGGAACATTATAGCGACTGGGAGGGAGTATATTACTCGGTTTTTACGGATTTACGTGATTTCAACATTTTTATAATCACAAAAATACATAAACTCATATTTATGCATAAGTTAATTACCCTAACCTCTTAGGACTCAAAATATAGTCTTCACTAATAATTTGACCATAATTAACCCATATTTTTATAAAATTGTTCATAAATGGACCAAAAATTACAAAAATAAGCTATAAACTTCAAATAAACCACAAAATTTCAAATAAATTTGAAATTTGAAATTTAAACTTATGAACATTCTGGAAAATTACCATTACACTCATAATGTTCAAAATCTTAGGTTAAAAATTTCAAAAATTTTCCGGAAAAACAATGTTGCGGTTAACGATTTTTAATAAAATAATCATAAAAACATGGAAAAATTATTTTCATTAACTTTTCAATTTTAGATCTGAAAAAGATGATAAAATGCAACATTAGACGTTTTTCCTAAGTCATAGATTATGTTTTATTAAATTTTCACTAATAATGTCACTATTCATGCTATTTTTCTTCAAAAATCCATAAATCATGCAAAAAGACTTCTTTATAGCCAATTATTTTACACACATCTTGTAAAATTGCATGTGACAACATATTAATTTTCTATGACCAGATTCGAAATTTAACTCATATTAACCTATTTTTCACCTAAATCCGAATTTAATAATAAAAAATTCATTTTTCGAGCATAACAAGTCCAAAAATTATGAAAATTTACAGGTTATCTCAAAATAATATATGTGACAACATATCCAAAAATCAACTTAAAATTCGAAGTATAGCTAATTTTAGACCAAAAATGACATTTTTACTCATAAAATCATATTTAAATGCCATTATTGTAAATTATGAACAATAAAAATCCGAAAAATTAACCAAAATATCCTAAAATATTTTAGGACCAGAAATATTAACATGCAAGGATTGATTTCGTGATATCTCATAATAACACAAATTTTACAAGTTTTATTTGTTATTCTTATAACTCGGAAAAACTTTTTACCGATTTGCATGCAAACAACCGTGGCTCTTGATACCGATTTAAGGAAATGTAGATTCATATACATACTAACATACTCATATATGTCGAAATTAATTTGTCATAAAATTAAATGTGGATTTTATGCATGCAAACAATATAAAAATAGAGGAGAAATCATGTCCTTACATTGGTGATTTCGGTTTAATGGGCACAAGAGAGATCACCTTTCTCTCTTGTTCTTGAGCTTTCCCTTATGGAAGAACAAAGATCCAAGTATAGGATCTCTCCTTAGGATTAATACCCAAAGCTTTCTCTTAATTTAATTAATATTACAAGAACTAGTATAATATTAATTAGAAGAAAATTGAACCAAAAATATTTATAAACTCTTAAATATTTCGGTTTTTAGAGAGAAGAAGAGGAGGATTTTGTTTTCTCTAGAAATTGTATTTTGGATGAGTGAATGAATAAAAATATTTTACAACCTTTTGTATATTATTAGGTAAAAATTATGGAAAAACCATCATAGGTTTTGTCTTCTCAAAACCGTGTAAGAGGAGGGCTTTAGGAGAGCCAATGCATGGAAAAATTGTTCTTCACAATGAACAATAGGCTTGCATGGCTAGTGACTAATGTAATCATCATGCCTTCCACTAATTACAATCAACATATAATTAGCTCAAAAACCCTCTAATTTTCGGCCCACTTGATTATATGGATTCCATATTATTTTTGTCAATTGTCAATATGTCACATGTCATATGTGATATAAATTTGTTATGTATTTTTAACATATTAAAAATCAACGTATTAATAAAAATACGTCACATACAAAAATCGATTTAGTAATTTCATAATTACTTGTGCCAAAATATTTTACCATTTATAAATTACAACCGATTGTATTTATAACAATTCATTCACATTTAATTGTTACATTAAACAATTATTTCATCCGAGTAATCATACAATTCAATTACTCAGACCGTATCTCATTTAATCACATTTCAATTTGATACGTAAATTTTACTTCCAAAATCGTCCGTCAATTTTCAAGTAACTTAATTAACTCGCAACATTATACGATTAATTAAATAATCAATTAAGAGTGTTGCCCTATAGGTATGACCTAGGGGGTCAACTGATCACCACCGTCGCACGACAGTAATGTCAAACTCTAGTCAGCCAATCATTACCGATATATGTTGACCAGTTGACAGTAACAAAATTACTTCCCAAATGTATTCTTTATAATGAGATTTAAACATGTGATCATCATGATCAACAGTCGTGATCGCATTATCGTCGGAGGACACATATTCCAACATGTCTTGCTAGAGGCTCCTTTATAAATCGGGGTGTTACAAAAAGTATATAGTACGGTTAGTAATGCGCAAAGTGTTGCAAAGACTTACTAACCAAAGCATTTTCATAGGCTTAGCATGATAAGTCATGTCATTTCAATTGAATTGAGATGATCAACTATATACAAGATTAAAATTGAATTATAGATTATGTAATAATTGATATTGTATCAATTTTACATATGTGATAAAACACTCATCGTTTGAGTTTTATTCAAAACTCTTTTATTATTATACTTTGTTTTCCAAATAGGTTGTCGAGACAATGTTGAACCCTATTAAAGTGAACGATTAACATAGTATTGGCCCCTAGTTGCTTTTATGAGGTGACTTCTCCAAGGGACTAGAGTGTGATGCGATTGATGGTAAGTTCAAGTGCCATAGAGTCATAAGAGATGACTAGTCGATCATATAGGCAGACTGTATGAGACACTCTATCGGGCAGTGACCTCTTATAGAGTTCTAGTCATTTATATAGCCTGGTCGTGTGACAGCTACTATAATATTCTTTTGAGTCAATTCTTTGACTAGGGACTGTTCACCCAAGTTGGCACAGTTTCCGAGTGACTTTAAATTATGCTCTATAACTTTCGTAAATGAGGTCAAATGGGCATCTTTTGGGTCATGATGAGTTGTGGCTAGACAAAGGGAATAGTGCGATAGGAAATGTCCACCCCTTGTCAGAGTTATTTGAAATCTCAAGGCCACTCGAGGAGTAGTGAACTGGAAATGCGTGGCCACGCTCGGAACTTATCTACGGTAGATAATTCCGGTCAGACAGTTACTCTCCAAATCGAGGAAACCACTCTAGATATGATCAAATGCAAGTACGACCTGCAAGATACCTTGCATTGAGTGGGAGATGATGTAATAGGACAAGAGAATTGGTGACGCACACTTGTCTCGAATAAGTGGGAGATTCTTGGAGTATGTGTCCTCAACAATAGTGCGATCACATTATTGAAACTCATGATAAGAATACGTAAGGGATGATTCAATATATATAGTCAATTGATCAACATTAATCGGTAATGATTGGCTAACTAGAGTTTGACATTACTGTCGTTTTAACGGTGATGATCAGTTGATCCCTTAAGGTCACTCCTAAAGGACGATTCCCTCAATTGTAAAGTTAATCGATTGTATGATGATACAGGTTGATTAAATCCTTAAATTGAACAAATTGATATTTATAAGAGAGAATATTATATCTTATTATAATTTGATTAAATAAGATTCGATTTAGTAATTAATATGTTATATTACTAAAATTGATGAATGTTAATGAAACATTTGAGATAAGAGAAATTAGTTAGCTATAATTACAAAATGTTGTAGATTATACTAGACTTAATATGACCCATTTTATATACATGTAATTGTGAATTACTTGTTAATTTGTTAATTGTAATTTATTTAATATATAATGATATTTAATTTGTTAAATATGCATTATTATGCCTAATGACTTGTTACATGTCACCTATCACTCAAATTACAAATGACAAATTATAAAGATAAAATGGAGGTCCATTTTATGTGCTAAAACCGATTTTGTGGGGCTTGTAATGTGATGATTGTTGTTCTTTTTCATGCAAATAGACAACATGATTACACTTATACCCTACTTCCTAGCCTATTGCATGGGTATGACAAAAAGCATGAGTATGCTAATAAAATAAGAATAATTCACACCCACTCACATAGGGAGCCGGTTTTGGTGTGTTAAAATGGACAATAAGTTGTTTATTTTGACACACTAGATTCTTATGAAAAATCTCTCTTATTCTCCTTCTCTCACAAAAATGGTTTTATGCTAAAAACTTGTTCAATAATTCTAATAATGTAAACATATTACTAGAGTAGTAATAATAATAATAATAATAATATTAGAATTAAATTTAAGGTAAACTACATCTATTATCTAGATAGTAATATTTGTAGGATTGTGGGATAGTCTTGGAGCAATTGAAAGGAGGTTCTCATACTATTGAGACAAGGGGATCATCCAATTACTTTGAGGTCAAGAACAAGCATAGGAAGGTGTCCTTGCTTGTGCCCATTTCCGTCTCATCACCATTGTAAGAAAACTGTTTTCTCCTCATTCTTGTTTTAAGTTATGCATGCACTAGATTCACAAAGACTAAATCAATGGTTAATTTAGATCTAATTAAAATGAGTTTAATTAAGGGGTTTTTGAATCCCTTCACAAGGATGTAGGAATAAAGAGTATATAGAAGGATCATAGGCTTAAAAGCAAGAAAAAGGGAAACTGCAGCTTAACCCGCTCGGGTCAACAACAACCCGCTTGAGTTGTTCCTCAACCCGCTCGCTTCAATCTCAACCCGCTCGAGTTGAAACTCAGGATGCGCATTTTTCACTCGGGACGAGCGGATCCCCTTACAGGACCAAGCATGCTTCAGGCCAGGGCGCGCGGATTTCCTTGGGAGTTGCTACTCAATCCGTGCATGTCCCTCGGGACTTGCAAAGCTCTATTGAACACTTAGGCATGTTATTTACTAATATACCCTTACTTAACCTAATGATGCACCACTATATATACTCCATTTGTAATAATCAAAAGATTAAGCTTCCTTAGTTTAGACATAGCCTTCTTAGTGGAGATTAAGTTTTCATTAGGAGTAGATTAGAATAGATTATCCTTTAATCTTTTCACAAATCACACATTAATCTTTCCTTAATTATTGTTAAAGTTTATTATTGGGTAATTGAAGATTATTGGGTTATTATTGTTGGGAAATGTGTCCTCAACAATAGTGCGATCACATGATTTAAATATCATTATTAAATCTCATTTTAAGAATACAATTGGGAAGTAATATTGTTACTGTCAACTGGTCAACATATATCGGTAATGATTGGCTGACTAGAGTTTGACATTACTGTCGTGTGACGGTGGTGATCAGTTGACCCCCTAGGTCATACCTAAAGGGCAATACTCTTAATTGATTATTTAATTAATCGTATAATGTTGCGAGTTAATTAAATTACTTGAAAATTGACGGACGATTTTGGAAGTATAATTTACGTATCAAATTGAAATGTGATTAAATGAGATACGGTCTGAGTAATCAAATTGTATAATTACTCGGATGAAATAAATTGTTTAATGTAACAATTAAATTTGAATGAATTTTTATAAATACAATCTGTTGTAATTTATAAATGGTAAAATATTTTGGCACAAGTAATTATGAGATTACTAAGTCGATTTTTGTATGTGACGTGTTTTTATTAATACGTTGATTTTTAATATGTTAAAAATTACATAACAAATTTATGTCACATATGACATGTGACATATTGACAATTGACAAAAATAATATGGATTCCATATTACCAAAAGTGCCGAAAAATTGGGGAGCATTAAGCTAGTTAATTGTTTTATTTAGTTGATAAAACATAATGATGAAAAAGCAAGTCTAGGCATGCAAGCCTATTGTTCCTTGTGAAGAACAAATTTACCATGCATTGGCTCCCCTTATGTCCTCCTCTTACACGGTTTGGAGAAGAACAATGCCATCATTATTTTTCTATAATTTTCACCTAATTACACTAAAATGTTTTAGTGGGTATTCATTCTAATTCCATCATCAAATATAGAGATTTCTAGTGAGATAAAATCCTCTCTTCCTCTCTCATAATAACCGAAATATATAAGGGTTTTATATTTGTTTTTGGTTCAATTTTCACAAGATTAATATTATACTAGTACTTATAATATTAATTAGATTAAGTGAAAGCCTTGGGTATAAAGCTTAGGGAGAGATCTTATTCTTAGATCTTGTTCATCCATTTGAATAGCTCAAGAACAAGAAGAGAAAGGTGATCTCTCTTGTGCCCAATATAGCCGAAATATTGAATGTAAGGACATTATTTCTCTTCTATTTTATTAATGTTTGCATGCATAAAATCCATTTTAATTTTATGACAAATTATTTTAGACATATATGAGTATGTTAAAGTGTATATGAATTTACATTTCCTTCAATCGGTATCAAGAGCCACGGTTGTTTGCATGCAAATTGGTTAAAAGTTTTTCCAAGTTATATGAATAACAAATAAAACTTGTAAAATTTGTGTTATTATGATATATCACGAAATCATTACATGCATGTTAATATTTCTGGTCCTAAAGTGTTTTAGGAATTTTTGGTTAATTTTTCGGATTTTTATTGTTCATATTTAATAATAATGACATTTAAATGTGATTTTATGAGTAAAAATGTCATTTTTTGGTCGAAAATTAGCTATGCTTCGAATTTTCACTTGGTTTTTGGATATGTTGTTACATATATTATTTTGAGATAACCTGTAAATTTTCATAATTTTTGGACTTGTTATGCTCGAAAAATGAATTTTTCATCATTAAATTCGGATTTAAGAGAAAAATAGGTTAATATGAGTTACATTTCGAATCTGGTCATAGAAAATTAATATGTTGTCACATGCAATTTTACAAGATGTGTGTAAAATAATTGGCTATAAAGAAGTCTTTTAGCATGATTTATGAATTTTTGAAGAAAAATGGCATAAATAGTGACATTATTAGTTGAAAATTAATAAAACATAACCTATGACTTAGGAAAAACGTCTAATGTTGCATTTTATTATATTTTTCAGATCTAAAATTGAAAAGTTAATGAAAATAATTTTTCCTTGTTTTTATGATTATTTTATTAAATATCGATAAACCGCAACATTGTTTTTCCGGAAAATTTTCAAAATTTTTAACCTAAAGATTTTGAACATTATGAGTGTCATGGATTTTTCCAGAATGTTCATGAATTTAAATTTCAAATTTTGAATTTATTTGAAGTTTTGTGATTTATTTGAAGTTTAATAGCTTATTTTTGTAATTTTTGGACTAATTTATGAACAATTTTAGTAATTTAAGTTAATTATGGTCAATTTATTAGTGAAGACTAAATTTTGAGTCCTAAGTGGTTAGGGTAATTAACTTATGCATAAATATGAGTTTATGTATTTTGTGATTATAAAATGTTGAAATCACGCAAATCCGTAAAAACCTAGTAATATACGATATTGGCTAATTAAAGGCGATTTAGCATAAAATGAAGCATGTTCATACATATTATAATGCTGCATTTTTCTTTATGATTGTCATAATTTTAATTTATGTAATTTTGAATTATGTAATTTTACTTAGTATGGCCTTAGATTTTAATTGGTATTTCCCTAAATGTATGGGAATATCGATTCGGTTGTAATTTTTATTGTGATCTCGTATCACCGTTTTGTAATTTAATAGATTTATTTTAGTTTAGTTACAAATGTATAATAGGAAATTATGTAATTTATTATGTAATTTTATTCATTCCGGAGTCCCCAAAGACGGATTTCTTCAAGAATGGCGATACATAAAGACGGTGTTACCTCGAGATGTGTGCAACAACCGAAGTTCAAGGGACCAATGGAGTTGGTTTCCGAATATGTAATAGATTAATAGTTTTTCTATTTTAGGAAAGGCCATACTAGGATTTATTTATCTTTATGCTTGCATTTTATTTTATGTCACATGCATCGCTAAATCGCCATAACTAAACATGCATTGTCTTATTTTATCGAGTTTATCGACCGTGTCAATTAGAATTATCGTAGTTCACCGCTTTAGTTCACTTAAAACGTGATAGATAATAAATTGACATGACCTCTCGCTAAAACAATCAATTGAGACTAGCCTTACCAAATAGTAGAAACCATGAAAACCTATTTCGTGAGGGAGTGCACTCGGCCACACCGGGGTACAAACCTTGTTACGTAGGGGAAGTGGGTGATGAATGTTAATCCACCGAATTCATGTTGATAAGGGATGTATCGGCCACACCGTGCCCAAGTTAATGTGGGTTTGGATCATGGACACATTTATTCGAAATTTGGATTGAACTCAACAAAAGTATTTGATAAGGGATGTATCGCCCCACCGTGCCCTTGTCGATGTGTTTTGGGCTAAAGATAATTGTTAATGTAATATTATCGACCGAGAGTTCTAAAAGTAGAATCGATTAAACGTTAATCCACCGAGTTATATTGATGAAGGATGTATCATTGCACCGTGCCTAAGTCGATATGAATTTGGGTCTTGGAATCATTTATCATAGTTGGTTAGAGGTCACTATGTAAATGCTATACTTGTTATTTTCAAGTATTAATAAAACGATAAATGTTAAAGTTTTCCACTATTCCGTTTTTATATTGTTCTATTTCTTTGCCACAATACATATATGATATCATTTCGTTTTTGATTCAAATCTCCATTAAAACATCGTAACTAAAGACAAATATGAATTTGCTTCTAAAACCTCAAGTGAACCATTGCTAAGGATCTCTTGTAAAGAGTATAGATAAAGGTTATTCATTATCAAACAGGTTTTTGATTCTTGACTAACACATCTACTTACAATGGATTGTTATGCTTAATTGAATTAAGTACCTTGAAGCGATAAATTATTTTGGTAATTAGTTTTGTTAGAATTCGTAATTAACCAAAATAACGCAACCACTTCAATGAAAGTTTTTAAGACTAAAACGATTAAATTGAAGAGTAATCTTCATAAGATTCAATTTTGCTTCTCAAAGCAAAGACTCATTGAAATGAGTGGGAGCATTCTCTTAAACCGTTAAGATGAGAGCGAGGTTCAAGAAGTAAAGATAATAATGGAATTGATACAAGGTAATGTTAGAGGTAAAGTCATTGAGGAATGACGATACTAAACCTATCAATCCCGGCCGATAAAGTTTCCATTGTCTTAAAATGTTGGACACGAGAAAGGAAACTACCCCAAATTATTGAAGAATTATCAAGTTAGTTGTGGGACATCTAATGTGACCTTCTTCTTTAAATTGTTTATTTGATTAAACATAAAATTTTGCTAGTACTACTTCGTCAATATTAGAAACCAATGGAGGTTTTCATCATTGTACTTGATACATAGGATGATTAGAATATGACGACTAGCAAAAATAATATCGAGAGATAGAGTAATTGTGTACTCAATCTAGTTTTGGATTTAAAGTTGTACTTAATTATGACTATTAAGTGCATAAACTCTAAATAAAAATATAAACTTGTTAAGATACAAAAGAGGTTTTCACCTTGTGACCCTTTACACCATGATTTGATGTATGGCTAGCCCATCATCAAGGTGATTATATTCTAAACCAAACTAGAATGATATATCATGAAGATGATGTAAGACTCAAATTGGTAACCCAAGATTAAACCTTAAATTTTGAATGATGAACGCAAAGAGTTATCGAAATACTCTTGAAACCATTATATTGTTAATGGTATATGCGTATCTTGTATTCAAAGCAAGATGTCTCGTGCCTTTTGGTTGAAAAGGAGATCGAGGTTGTAAATCATCGATTCAAAATAGGTTGATCATTTTCTTTTACCAACGATTTAAGTTGATGCTAATATGTTCACTTAATAAGGTAAAAGGAGAAATCTTTGAAGAATTTCAAAGAGTTCAAGGAATCACGATTTAGTCGTGATGGGATTATCAAAGTGAAGACTTTGATATAAGCCAAAGGAAATGTGATATAGTATCACAAGTTAATCTCTCTTAGCACGCATTATGGAATAATGTGTGATTAGATAAGAAATCAAACGCTATCCGATATGGTTTGGATTTCAATCAAGTTACTTTGAGTTACTTGATCCTTTTGGGGATTTTTATCATTTTTGTCTAAATTATTTTTCCACTAAATCGAATCATATGAGATATGAAATGGTAAGGGTACCATGGTTGTAAGTTTTCACAAAGAAACAAATGCTCATTTTTCCCTCTTCAATTATCACGAGTACGACGGGTTTGCGGCTTGTGAAGCTGTCTTTCTAAAAATACAAGTTTATTTCTAGAAGACAGAGTGGGAGAAATTATTCAAGAGCCACAAAGAAAGCCACAAAGAATGTTATGTCGCAAGAAACTGGTCTTTCTTGACTACATGAGACGTTTTGTGTAAGAAGTTGTTTCTTTTAAACCTAGGAGGTTAAATTCGTCACTTGTTAAAAATGATGAATTCAGGCTACTTTTAAGAAAGTAAAGAGCTTATAACTTACAAAGAAATCGTTTGATTCAAATTCATTACTTCTAGAAAGCAATGAACATATGACTTACATAAGAGTGTTTAAGTCATAACTCATATAAGGCTTAGAGCCATGAAAATCCGAAATAAAAGGCTTGATTAGTTGCAAAGGGTTTTGCACTAATAAAGAGAGATTTCAAGGTTTAATTGGTTGCAAAGGGTTTTGCACCAATTGAAATGCTTAAGCCTATTTGGATCTTCTTAGGGATTGTGTTTCATTATTATGAAACACATAGCAAGTGAATCTAAAACCCACTTATTCAATTAGAAGGAATGTATTCAATACATGTCTTGAGTTTTGAAGATTCTTGCAATCCTAAGATAATGTGAAACTTAAGAGAGGGTCTTAAGTAGGACACCAATGAGTTGGAATCAACATTTTGGATCATGTGATAAAACATTTCTCGATAAGTCGAGAAGTTGTGTTTATACATGGAGTTTAGTGGGAGTTACGGAAATTTTAATTAGTCCGATATGTGGATGACATATTGATCATTGAGAATGATTTAAGACTTTTGGAGTATTATAATACATCTTGAATATCCGGATTTATGAGGATAAATCCACATGATATTAGCGTCAGTAAGAAGTCTTATGTTGATAAGATTCATGACTAGTTCAATTAAATTGAACGTATTTGATTGATTCCATTTGCTTTCGCTGCCGGATCAATTAAATGAGTAATGATGTATAACACTTCATATACTTTGAGTATGATGAATTGTTTTTCAAAATCGATTTTATGAAATCTTTACCTAGTATGTAAAGATTACCCTTAAGTACTTGCAGAAGCATTAAGGAAGTAAAGCAAAGTGTTTATGATGCAATTTTGTGTAAGGGTGTTACACAAGTGACAATTGACAATTGAGGTTGCGCATGGTTTCCGACAAAACCATAATCAAAACACATTAGGATGGTTAAGATACCATTGTTGCTATGATAACTAAGAAGTAGATTTTCTAGAATCGTTCTAGGCAATAAAGAACAATGAGAGATATTTATAACGGAATTGAGTACACTTGCAATCATGAGATGTGCAAGAGGATGAGTCCCACACACTGTGAAAACAGTGGGAGCTATTCTTAGGCTAAGAGGGCTTATGTCTTGATTGGATCTCGACACGTACTCAGAAAGTTTTGTGATGCAAATGTATACATTACAAAGGAAAACGAATATGTAGTGAGGTTGAGTAAGGTACAAGAAATTGATAAAACCTACTAACCAAAGCCTTCTCATAGGCTAAACATGATAAGTCATGTCATTTCAATTGAATTGAAATTAACAACTACATGCAAGATCAAATTAGATTATAGAATATGGAATAGTAATCAGGCATTGACTATTCATATGTGATAATCGCATTTGTCGCTCGAGTTTTTCTTTAAAAACTCCTTTTATACTTTGTTACATCCAAACGGGTTGTAGTGACAATTGAACCCCGTTAAAGTGAACACGGATTAACATTGTATTCGCCCATAGTCACTTATATGAGGTGACGTCTCGAAGTGACTAGAGTGTGATGCGATTGATGGCAAGTTCAAGTGCCATACAGTCATGTGAGATGACTTGTCGATCACATAGGCACTCGTTAGGAACATTTTCTCGGGCCTTATGACCGCTTATAGAGTTCTGGCAAATTTATATAGCCTGGTCGTGGCGAGAGCTGCTATAGTATTCTAATGAGTCGATTCTTTTGACTAAAGACTGTTCACCTAAGATGGCACAGTTTTCGATTAACTTTGATTTGTGTTACTACGACCTTCGTAAATGGGGTCAAATGGGCATATTTTGGGTTATGATGGTGTGGCTAGTCGAAGGGAATGAGTGCGATAGGAATTGTCCATCCCCTTGTCGGGTTAAAACAATATCTCAGGGCCACTCGAGGAGTAATGAATCGAAATGCGTGGCCACGCTCGGAAGGAATCCAGTGTGGATAAATCCGGTCAATCGCTTATTCTCCAGATCGAGGAAACCATTCTTGATATGATCACTTGCAAGTACGACCTGAAAGACACCTTGCATTGAGTGGGAGATAGTAATAGGACAAGAGAATTGGTGACGCACACTTGTCGAGGACAAGTGGGAGATTGTTGGGAAATGTGTCCTCAACAATAGTGCGATCACATGATTTAAATATCATTATTAAATCTCATTTTAAGAATACAATTGGGAAGTAATATTGTTATCGCTAAATCAGTCAACATATATCGGTAATGATTGGCTGACTAGAGTTTGACATTACTGTCGTGTGACGGTGGTGATCAGTTGACCCCTAGGTCATACCTAAAGGGCAATACTCTTAATTGATTATTTAATTAATCGTATAATGTTGCGAGTTAATTAAATTACTTGAAAATTGACGGACGATTTTGGAAGTATAATTTACGTATCAAATTGAAATGTGATTAAATGAGATACGGTCTGAGTAATCAAATTGTATAATTACTCGGATGAAATAAATTGTTTAATGTAACAATTAAATTTGAATGAATTTTTATAAATACAATCTGTTGTAATTTATAAATGGTAAAATATTTTGGCACAAGTAATTATGAGATTACTAAGTCGATTTTTGTATGTGACGTGTTTTTATTAATACGTTGATTTTTAATATGTTAAAAATTACATAACAAATTTATGTCACATATGACATGTGACATATTGACAATTGACAAAAATAATATGGATTCCATATTACCAAAAGTGCTAAAAATTGGGGAGCATTAAGCTAGTTAATTGTTTTATTTAGTTGATAAAACATAATGATGAAAAAGCAAGTCTAGGCATGCAAGCCTATTGTTCCTTGTGAAGAACAAATTTACCATGCATTGGCTCCCCTTATGTCCTCCTCTTACACGGTTTGGAGAAGAACAATGCCATCATTATTTTTCTATAATTTTCACCTAATTACACTAAAATGTTTTAGTGGGTATTCATTCTAATTCCATCATCAAATATAGAGATTTCTAGTGAGATAAAATCCTCTCTTCCTCTCTCATAATAACCGAAATATATAAGGGTTTTATATTTGTTTTTGGTTCAATTTTCACAAGATTAATATTATACTAGTACTTATAATATTAATTAGATTAAGTGAAAGCCTTGGGTATAAAGCTTAGGGAGAGATCTTATTCTTAGATCTTATTCATCCATTGGAATAGCTCAAGAACAAGAAGAGAAAGGTGATCTCTCTTGTGCCCAATATAGCCGAAATATTGAATGTAAGGACATTATTTCTCTTCTATTTTATTAATGTTTGCATGCATAAAATCCATTTTAATTTTATGACAAATTATTTTAGACATATATGAGTATGTTAAAGTG
>NW_027413454.1:0-42153 GCF_048544455.1 Silene latifolia | reverse complement strand
AGGAAATTATAAATCTTATTTTTGGTACTCACAACGACGGGTATCAAATTTTGGCGCCGTTGCCGGGGAGGCAATAGTTCTAATTTTTAGTTGTTTTATTTTTAGTCTTTCTTAGTTTAAGGGATATCCGTTCATTAAACTTTTCTTATATTCTTTTTGTAGTTTCTTCTTATGCGCAGGTCACAGGGTGGTGAACTAGTACCATTAAATACTGAGATCGAGAAATCCTTGCGCGAGTTGAGACGATCACAAAGGGTATTACCGACAGAGGAAGAGCTGAGTACTCTATCAAGCCACTACGAGAACGCTCTGTTCGAAGGAGATCCACCTACATCTCCGCCTCTACTTCTTCAAAAGAGACAGTTACTTCTCCAGAAATCCCGATTATGGGCCAAGAAGAAGCAACCATTGCTAGTCACTCAGCCAACGGTGCGAATCTCTACAAAGGATTCGAACTACCTGGGGAGGCGAGAAAATTAGAGCCAAAGCCTTCCTATATTAACCTGGTTGAGAGAAACCAGTTCGGGGGAGCTGCAAATGAAGATGCAGCCAAGCACATGGAGATTTTTATTGACTATTGTTGCTCTATACCCCTGCCGGCCGGTGTGACCCAAGATCAGATCAAGGAGACCATGTTCATTTTCTCTCTTCGTGATGCTGCAAGAGAGTGGTATAGAGATCTGGACCGAGCCGCACATGGGATCACTGACTAGAATTCCTTAGCCCTGGCATTCTACAAAAAGTACTTCTCTGCCTCGAAGACGAATGCCATTAGAGCTCAGATCACGAGCTTTAAACAAGGGCCAGATGAGAACTTCCATGAAGCATGGGTCCGTTTTAAGAAACTGGTGCGAACCATACCGCACCATGGGTTCGAAAAATGGAGCTTGTGCAATCAGTTCTATAAAGGACTGTACGACGATCAGAGGGCCATATTGGATGCTGCAGCCAATGACCGATTTGCTGAGAACATGGGAGAGACCAAGGGGTGGAAGATCATCGATGATCTGGCCACTCATAAGGCCGAATATGAGAATTCGAGAGGAAACTAGAGGAGAGCTGTTGAATCTTCCTCTGTTGCTGCACTAGAAGCCCTCACTGCAAGGTTTGACAAATATGAATTAGGAGGAGCTTCTAAAGGTGGGATGTACCAAGTAAATGCTGTTTCAGACGGTCCTTTCGTCTATAGAAGATGTGGAGCTGAGGGACATGTCTCAGGGAATTGTCCCAGTCCTTTCGAGTCTTGTGCTGCCTTTCAACACTATAGGCAGACAAACACGTACTATGAGCCGAATGTCCACCCCAACTTGAGGTGGAGTAGCCAGAACGTCCTAAATCCGACTCAACCCCACAACAAAGAAGGCAAAGCTTATGTGCCCCCTCATCATAAGCAACAACAATATCAAAAACCTCCTTATGTGCCGCAGCAGCAACAATCCCATGGTTCTGATTTTGCTGAGTTTAAGAACTTGCTGCTGAAGGAGTCCCAAGCTAGAGAGGCCGGGATGAAGCTACTAGAGAGCCAAATTGCTCAGTTGGCTAGTAAGATACCCGTCGTTGTGAGTACCAAAAATAAGATTTATAATTTCCTATTAAGACTAACCTAGGCTAGTGGTAACAGGGTCGAACCACAAGGAGGCAGACGTAATTTCTAGCTGTCTAATTCTAGTCTAAGGTAACGAGTGTATGGGTTGAGTTGAATTGGTCTATGGCTAAGAATAGATAAAGACAATAAACTAAAAAGACGGATTAAACAGATAAAGAAGGGGTACTAGGATGGTCGATTCATTACAGCTTCGGCGGCAGCATACTAAGTCGGTCTGAATCAAACACAAGTGAGGCGGGAAAACAAGAGGTCCTCTCGGTCCACTCTTAACAGATAGCATCTTTCGATCTTGCTATAAGTCCCTAATATCACCAATACTGACTCTCGTCCTGAAAAGTGACTAACGGTCTAAACTATACCTATCTTTCGATCTCAAAGACATTTAGTCATTTTAATTGGTGGTCTAACAACTGTCCCTATCTTTCGATCTAATGGGTCAGTCATAAATTAAGCATCTAACTGGTCGCATGCATTCGATTCGTTAAATACAACATTAAAATCAATTAAAACGAAAGGTAACCTCACGTGGTCAGTCGATCGACCAGGTATGGCGGTCGATCGACTGACACGCGAATTTAGTCCAAAACAATACTACGCCGCCTACGCTATAATTCGCCTACATCCTAGCACAATTGATTTAGCTACTCATACTAACGTTGATAACAACAATGAAATTAACGAAATAGACAGAAGGTTTCATGCTTAAACCGAATGAACAAACAATTAACAATAAAGATAAATCGGTTTCGGGAGACTAACTAACAATTCCTATACTAACAATGCAATAAAGATGAACTGAAAATAGAGCAAGTGAATACCGAAATTGCAGAAGGATCGTAACGGAATGATTGAAGTCACAACGAAAATCCCATGCGAAATAGTTTCCCAAACCCTAATTATTTCTAAAGAATTGTATGTAAAACTTAATGTAAAAACTTGATTTTAAAACTGATGTTTCTAGGTTACGTTATATAGCAACTAACGTAACTTTATTTCCTAAACCTAACATAACTTTGGGCTTCAAGATTCACGGTCTTTTAATTCTCGTCTGGAATAGCAGTTTGGTCGATCGACTGCTAGGACTGGTCGATCGACTTAATAGCAATGAACAAGAGTTTCCACGAACCCGATGGTTGGTCGATCGATCGATGGTAGTGGTCGATCGATCCGAGCTGCTGCTACTTGACTTCTATAATCTCGTGGATTTGTCTTTTGGGCCTTGAATTGCGCACCAAGCTCGTTCCTTAAGCGAATACTTCACGTCAAATGCAATGCAAGATACTCGGGGATGGATTTAGCTCGATTTCCGCTGGATTCTTCACATTTCTGCAATAATGTACAAAAATACGGAAGTAGACGGAAATAGGAAGAAATGTAGCATAAACTACATGAATGAGCTCT
This sequence comes from Silene latifolia, assembly GCF_048544455.1. Taxonomy (NCBI): domain Eukaryota; kingdom Viridiplantae; phylum Streptophyta; class Magnoliopsida; order Caryophyllales; family Caryophyllaceae; genus Silene; species Silene latifolia. Next base: position 39,146 of record NW_027413454.1, on the reverse strand, counting down.
GAAATGCGTGTAAAATGGGATGTAAAACATCATATAAAAGACACACATCAAACTTCCTCAAACCAAACCCTTGGTTGTCCCCAAGCAAGAACTAGACTCGATCTAATGACCTAATGGAACGAGTTCAATCTCAGAGCGAAATGCAACATGTAAAGCCTAAACCAATTTAATGCACAACCAACAATCAATTAGCAAATGAATCATGCAAACGAGTTATGGAGTCGTTAAAACTACTGAACCGTCAACTGTAGAGACTCATCAAATTGGACTCTCAATGGGTCGCTCATATCACTCAAACAAGCACAGGTGAATAATGTAAAGATAGAAAGAATTGGTTTTGTAAAGACTCTCACCTAACTACGACCTATAAGAACATGCCTGCAATATAATATGAAAGCAATCTCTACAACCGTACATATGCATTCCAACCAACAAGAGACCATGACACATGCCGAGGTATATATGGGATATGTGAGGTATGGGTAAGAAGAGGCAAAACATTTATGGGAAAGTGGAGGTACAGGTGATCAAGCTAGTACCAAAACGGAACCATATGGCAACATCCTTCTTCTTGCTCAAAAACAAATGAAACGGTGCTATAGCAAGCACAAATCTCACAATCTCCAGGTATAAAAGTAATCAACTAACTCCCCACAAAATATGAATAATACATGGAAGCAAAAATCGCCAAAAGATAAGGATTTTGAATTATGCGAATTGATTCTTTCTCTTTTTCTCGAACCTCAGTCGATCGACCAAAAGGGGCAGTCGATCGACCGCATGAACAGTACAGAACTCTTTTTTTTTTCTTTTCGAATCATTCTTTCCTCCTTTTCATCTTTCCAACAATATCTCAAACATGAGCATATGCTACCAAAAACTAAGTAACAATCCCAAGAACACAGACTACTAGCTTGACAAGGGCTAAGCTAAATGTAGGATGTAGTAATGGGACAAAAAGGCTGTTTTTGGCAGTGTGGAGTTCATGGGCAAAACGAATAAGGGGAAACCTCTACCACATGTGTCAACTAACCACAGACCGAATGCGTACAGGTATTAAGCAGATTAAGTTCATATTTATGCACATTTATGTGACATGCCTCATAAGGAGTACTACTCACATTCCTAAATAAACTGGTCATAGATGTCACCATTTATAGGCTCTAAATCTCGAAAAATATGATGTAGCTTGCCAATTTTCAAAGTCAAGTCTCAAGTCCAGCAAATAATTAACGAAAACTCGTAGGTATGCATTTATACGATTCTACTAATAACATGTTAATCAAGCAAGGCTCAGGCAAAACAGGTGCAAAATGCAATATCATCCTTGAAATACTACCGTTCCGACTCGACCTATATGCTAAAATAAACGTGCATTTTATTGAAATTTTTGAAATTTTTCAATTTTTTTGAATTTCGTATAAAATGAAATGAACACTGCAAAACAGAATGTAAACGTGAATGCAATCAAATGATATGCGACGCAAAACCCTTCCCCAAACCAAATCGCACAATGTCCCCATTGTGTAAAATCATGTAATGAAGAAAAGAGAAATGGGAATTTGCGGAAAAAAAAAATGACATGAAGTGGAAATCGGGAACTTACAAGACTTTAAACGCAGCAAAGGAAACCTCCCCAAACCAGCGTGAGCTAGGAGGTTTCAGAGTGCAGTGCTACTAATAAGTACACGAAAGACAAATAAAACCTACGCATAAAATCGAGAAGACAATTTTGAAGCGGTAAATATGTGCACAAATGAGAAAATTAGAAGAAATAAATAATTGGACGGAAAATAAAGTGGAGTAGAAAACTCCCTTAAGTCCACATATCGACCAAACACAGCAGGGGAGAGGTCGTGAATAGGTACAACAGCGTCCTTGGTCGATCGACTAAGAACGGCAGTCGATCGACCAATGTGTCAAGAATAGTAGCTCCTGGAAAGTGCAACTCGCTATCGACCAATGTAGCCGATCGATCGATTGAAAATACTCTTTGTACTCTTATTTTCTTCGTATTTGCTCAATTACTTGAGCTAATGAGGTCTAAAAACCTGCAAGTGCACAATAATACGCGCCCAAAATTGCGCAAAACCCAGAATAAAGTCTCAAACGCATAAAATCCTAAGCAAGCAAAATAAAATTCGAAGTTTCGCGCACACAAAAGCAATAAAAAATGTCTAACAAAAGCAAATAAAATGTTTGGAAAACGTGTGATCAACTAGTAGTTGATCAAGAACGGTCACGGAATGGCCCACTTAAATTTGGCTTTCGGCTACTAGAGGTAGCCTCAACGGTGCTTATCTTAGCAGCTGCATCCTTCTTAGCTTCCACGTCCGTATGGCTCAACGGATCAACACTTTCATCGTCTCCCCAATCAATGACCTCTTCTTGCTCATCAAAGTCCAAGTCGGACTTCTGTGCCTTGACCGGTTCGTCATCAACTTCCTCATCAGTGGCATAGCTAAGGCAACCAAGACCTCCTCATGAAATGATTGGCTTCTTTGCAGCTAAAGTGACTTGCAGCTCTTCCTTCCCCAAACCACTCTGCGATATCGAAATAGACAAATCTTCCTCCAATTTGCTCCCGATCAGGGCGAAGGGGTTACAACAGGAATAGAGATAGGTAAATCAGGAAGCACAAAGTACGATTTCTTGTCAGAAACCGTATTACAAGTCACAGGCCACATGGGGTCCTTTTTCTTAGATGGCTGGGCAAAAACGATAGAATGCTTGCCCACTTTAAAAGTCAGGGTTCCTAGACCGACATCTATGACTCGCACCAGCGAAGGTGCAGAAATGGCCTACCCAAAATAATGGGAATATGGGCATCCTCGGGCATGTCAAGTACCACGAAGTCGACGGAGAAGAAGAACTTCCCTATTTGGACGGGGATGTCCTCTAAGACTCCTATTGGCCGGACCGCAGATCGGTCGGCCATCCGTATCTTGTCATATCTCGTTCACGCAAACCTAGTCAATTTGAGCTTCCTAGCTAGACTCAAAGGCATGACGCTTATACTAGCTCCTAAGTCACATAATGCCTTCTCAATAGAGAAGGTACCTATATTGCAAGGAACAGAAAAGCTACCCGGGTCCTCTAGCTTATGGGGTGCAGTGTGCGACAAATAAGAGCATGACTCTTTGGTTAGTGCGACAGTATGCACATTTTCAAGTGACTTTTTCTTAGACAGGAGTTGTTTCATGAATTTAGTGTAGGCAGGCACTTGATTGACCAACTCAAGGAAAGGGACTTGTACATTCAAACTACGAATAACCTTTTCAAATTTATTGAAAGATACCTGTTCCTTTGTCGGCACCGGTCACTCGGATATGGGGTCGAGAGAAGTACCTTAGCCCTCTCCTCTAAATCGCGCGTGCGTGCGTCCGTGGACTTAGGCTGAAAGTCCACCACCTTCTCCTTATTGAAGCTCGAACCCTCCTCAGACCGTCTCAAATGTGAGCCATTAACGGTCAACGTATCGAACTTCGGAATCGGGACGGACCCATCAGCACTCGGGTCTTTCCCCAATACTTTCGGAGTTGTCGAACCCCGGAACAAATGGTCTCTCAAATTATCGGGCATTGAAGGACGAAATTTCTCAATATCGGCAGGGTCTCGGTCGATCGACCACCTTGCTCGGTCGATCGACGAGATGCACGGTTCGAAGCTCTGAACCCGCATATCGATCGATCAACCGGTATATCGATCGATCGACGATATACCTGGTAGACGCCTTTTTCTTTGAATTATTCGTTACAGCTTTGTTTTGACTCGGTTCCTCCTCATTCTTTTCAGGGGCATCCTCGACCATAGCAGGCCCCTCCAGGGTAGACCCACTCCTCAAAGTAATAGCATTTAAGGTCTCTTTCTGGTCAGTTTGAGTCGGTAAGTGTCCGGGAGCTCGAGGGATACCAATCCAAACAAAATGTGTAAGGAGGGTGCCCTAGCCTCGTGCTCGAAAGTGATGAAAGCTCTTTGACGAAACAGAAATGTGTAACATCAATGGTATGCTTGACTCTATGGGGATTCAAAACGCAGGGATGAGAAAACTCACGCCGACGAAACGAGCCAATTGGTCGAAAAGGGTTAGGTTGTGGGCCCGGACAAGGAACCCGACCGTGACCATAATATCAATTAATGCATTCCAACCAAGACCTCGTTCGAGTCTCACCATCTAGGGATCACAAAGACGTAGGTGTCCTAGTTCTCCCCAGCGGAGTCGCCAATCTGTGGACATGGGCCACGTCTCGGTCTGTGGATTTGGGCCACCTACCGGTCCGTAGTCACGGGCCGCCTGCACGCCAAGCCAATCTGTGGACATGCAGCGGTCTTTTGAAAGCCACGCTCGGCGGCGTAAAGGTGCTTTCGACCGGATCGTTTTAGATCGGTCGGTTTCGTCTCGGTAAGGGTCTCAAAACGATTAGAGATGTTCGGAGTTGCCACCAAGCATTTTTTGGATGCCTGGAACCCGTTCGAATTCCACTTTATACCTCGTTCAAATCGAAGCACAAAACAGCGTTTGACATAGGTACTAAAGATAAAGAAATCGTCCCTCTTTAGCATCCTATCTCTAGAATGACTCTCGTACGCCCTGGATAAGGTCGTCCACTATCCAAAGTTTCTGAGTAAGAGGTGAAGGTACGTATTGGGAAGCCCTTTAATCAAACACCCAATTCCGCCCGCGTTTAGCGGCCTCTACTGATCGATCTTGGTTGGTTGAATGCAAAAGTTGATAAAACGGTTTAAATGCATGAATACGCATCCAATGAATTAAACCTACCATGTGAGAGCTTTCTAAGTCGGTTGATTTAATCCAAGTATCAAGTATAAGATGTCGAGTTGGATTAATGATTGATTTGCATGCAAGACGGAAATTAAACATCCATTTACCGTATTAGGTTTAGGGTGCATAACATGATCCATTTGTCTTAGTAAGGCATTTTGCGAATGTGGTTTTGAATAATCGAATAGTCGTCTGATCCGTCCTATATCCGGGCTAGCCGGAGTCGGGATCGTCCTAGACTAATGCTGGAAGGGAACAGGCCCTATACCAGACGGCTAAAAGAGGCGCGAGCCAGCCGGCGGTGTAAGGGGCCTCCCTCTGGTTTTGAAAATGAGAAATGGGGAGCCTGCTTGAGGCGCGGGTTAGCCAACGGTTGTATGCCGTGTTCTGACTATTTAGAAAACGTTATAAAACGTGTTGAAAATGGGTATTTGAACCCGGTTTGATTTTGAAAGGGTCGTTTAGACCGCATTTGTTGATTTGAAGAACTAGACTCGAATAATCATCATTATTTGATAATATTCGGTGTCAGGTTCGATTTGACAAACTTGACATGAATAGTTTTAAAAAATGATTATGGACTAGTTGTTTTAAGTCCATTTTGAATGTAATTAGTCGATACTCGTCATCGTACCCGGGTTAAAATCCGGCATGGTATGTAGAACCAAGGATGATTTTGTGTTAGTGACTAATATGTTTGTTTGAAAATGTAAAGAAATGAAATAAAAGGCTTTAAAATACCTTTTAAATGTCATTAACCAAATATTATCACCGAAACACGGATTTAACCGTCATGGTATGAAGAACCAAGGGTGAAGAATGCTTTATGGTTAAAACATGTGAAATGAAACAAAAAGGTTTCGAAAATACTTGAAATGGTAAAAACCGATTACAAATATGAAAAATGGATTAAGGGAAATGACGAGAACAAACACGGTTGATCTCTGGTCTGAGTACCCCATTTATGCGCGAGCCTGTTGGTGACCCAAGGGGCTTCTGCCTCAGACCAAAAATCGGTTTTGGCTCGTTTATTCCATGTTTTGGTTCATGTTATGCATGTTTTAGCATGTTAAAGTCATGAAACAAATGAAAACATAATAAAAGAGGATTTTTACACCCTCATACTTACATGTTTGGTTATGGCGAGTGACCGACGTAAGTGTAACAACTCGTTTGATCGGAAAAAACTCGGTTTAAAACCGTTTTGGTAAGTAAAAGAATGTTTTAAAAGTTTAGTGATGGTGTAGTGGCCGAAGTGGTCGAGCAAGTGATTTAATGCACGATGACGGTACCAAACAATGTGTAAGGCTCGTGTTTACGATTGGTAGGTCGTAAATACGCGTCGGATTGTGACTTAAGAAGTCGAGTCGAGAATTTTAAGGGAGGAAAGAGAGGGCGGACACTCGCGTAAGTCTCAAATGGGTGGCATTTGAGGGGTATTTATAAGAGAATGAGTGGTTGTGTGAGTTTTGAGCGATGTGGCCACTTGGGATGCTCAAAGAGGCGCGAGCCACGTCGCGGGTCTTCGAGCTGTGTTGTCGCTTTCACAACAAACGCAATCATGATTTGTTCTATCCTAGGATTTGTAGTCACATGTTTGGTACTTGACCAACATGAATCCGGGAAATCTTAGCATAGAAGGCTTTGAGATATTTTGTTTTTGTGGTTGACTCGGTTTGACTCGTTGTTGGAGTCGGGATTTGAATTTTCGAGTCGGTTTTTGATCCGGTGTCGGTTTTGACTCTAGTTAGTGTCATCGCGACCCCGTCGTCGTGCATTAAACACTCCAGTTATTTTTGAAATGTTTTGAGATGTTTTATTTTCGAAATCGTTTTAAGTTTTCCGACGTAAAATTGTACACAAACTGTCGATCAAATGCTGCGATTCCAAAACATGTTGTAGTCCGATAATCATCGGGTGTTTGTTGGAGTCTCAGCAGATACTGGGTATCTACACCCATCTAATTACTTGTCCCTAACAAAGTGGCAATATATATTTAGTTTCTTTGTCCTCTCATGGAACACCGGATTCATTGCAATATGTTGTGCACCCTTGTTGTCACATAATAGAGGAATAGGCAGTTTGATGTCAACCCTGAAATCCTTGAGTAAACCTGCTAACCACACCAACTCACTTGTAGTATAAGAAATACTACGATATTCTGCCTCCATTGAGCTCTTACTAACGGTTAGCTGCTTCTTTGTTTTCCATAAAACAAGAGAATTCCCTAGGAAAATACAGTAGCCACTCAATGATCTACACTTGAAGCACAAGAGCCCCAATATGCATCACTTTGTAAGCTTGTAAACGAGAGATGTCGTAGAAGGGTAAAATAAACCAGCATTGACTGTTCCCTTGAGATACTTAAATAGATGTTGGGGTGTTTGGCAATGAGGTTCCCTAGGTTGACTAAGAAATTGGCTTAAGTATTGGACACTGTAAGCTATGTCAGGCCTTGTCAAGCTTAGATATAAAACCCTGCCTATAAGCCTTCTGTATACCTCAGGATCAGGAAAAAGGTCACCTTGATCAATGGCAAGTTTTAAATTCTTCTGCATAGGAAAGGATGTGGCTTTGCAATCCTCAAAACCAACATATTTGATAATGTCTAAAACATATTTCCTTTGATTCAACATTGTCCCAGTTTCATTTCTTCCAATCTCCAAGCCTAAAAAATACCTCATTTCACCCTAGTCCTTAAAGGTGAATTTAGAATGCGATTCTGTTTTTAAAGTATTTAAAGCAGCCAAATCATCACCAGTCAGCAGGATGTTATCAACATACACCAAAACCAGAGCCAACTTATTAGTCACATGGTCTTGCTTAGTTAAAATAGAGTAATCATGCTTTGACTGTACATAACCAAGTTGTATCAGAAACTTAGTCAACTCTTGGTTCCATTGCCTGGATGCTTGTTTCAGGCCATATAAGAATCTTATGAGCCTGCAAACTTGACCTTCTCTAGCTTTGGTATAACCCAAGGGTGGCTTCATGTACACCTCTTCATCAATATAACCATGAAGAAATAAATTATTGACATCTAGCTGAAAAAGAGACCACTTCCTTATAGCTACAACTGCTAGTAAAGTCCTGACAGTAGTGAACTTTGCAACTGGAGAAAAGGTGTGTTTGTAGTCTTTATCCTTTATCTGATTAAACCCTTTGGCCACAAGCCTTGCCTTGTATCTTTCAACAGTCCCATCGTCTTTGTGCTTTATTTTATAAACTCACTTACTACCTATTGCTATCTTGTCTTTAGGCAGATCAGTGAGCTCCCAAGTGTTATTCTTCTCAAGAGCCAATAATTATTGGTCCCTTGCAGCAATCCACCTGGAATCTTTACTAGCTTGACTATAATAGCTAGGCTCAACCTCTTTGATCACATTATATAAGGATGAGGTGTAGCTGGGATCAAAATCATGAAGCTTTTGAATAACAGCAGTATAAAATGTTGAGGATGTTGCAGGACAATGATAATCAGACAGCCTGACATATGGTTGTCTTTTCCTGCTTGATCTTATGATATCTGTTGAACCTGGAGATGGTGCAAACTGTATACAAATGTCTCCAGTACTAGAAGTAGTAGTATTATGAATAATTTGAGGAGTAGAGTTACTAATAATATTATGGATACTATCTGTAACAGGTGATTAAGTCTTTATTATATCAAGATCAGAAATGAAATCAGCTGCAACTGGCTGAACATTACCAGTTTTAAAAGGATAGCAATGCTTATAAAAGACTACATCTCTATTAACAAAGATATCATGGGTGTCCAAATCATAAAGTTTATAGCCCTTTTGTGCAGGAGGATACCTAATAAAAATGCATTTTCTTGCTTTTGGCAAAAAATTATCTCTGACAGTGGGTGGTCTAGTAGCATAACATAAGGTGCCAAAGACCCTTAGTTCATCATAAGCTGGGTTTATGTGAAACAATAGCTCATGTGGGGTTTTCCAGTTCAGAACAGAAGAGGGCAATTTATTGATCAAATAGGTAGCATTAATCAGACAGTCCCCCTCCCCCTCCTCCCAAAAAAAAATTAATATGAAATTGTGCATGAAACCTTAGTGCCCTAGCTGTCTCTAAAAGATGTCTATGCTTCCTCTCCACTCTACCACTTTGTTGAGGTTTGCCAACAATACTTCTTTGGTGAATAAAACCCTTTGAAACAAAATAATCATGACAGTATGATTGAAAGAATTCAGTGCCATTGTTTGACCTAATGACTTTGACCCTTGTATCAAACTGATTTTCTACTAAGTTTATAAAATTTATAATTAATACAGGAACCTGTATTTTATCTTTAGTAAAAAACGTCCGGTACTTCGGAATAATCATAAAGAAAAAGACTGAGCACTGGACCTATCGATCGCTTTTTATATGACCCTCATAAGTCCATATGAACAAGATCAAAGCATTGTTTAGCATGTGAAAGACTTCTATAGAAAGGCAAAGAATGATGTTTGGCCAAAACACATGTTTCACAAAACATTTTATGAACACCTTGCATTACAACAGGATTTACATGTTTCAATTTCTCAACAGATGAATGTCCTAGCCTAGAATGAAAAAGGTCGACATTTATTTGTTTGACAGCATTAGAAGAACATAAGCTAGAAGCATTACAAGAGTTTTGATTTACAGGAACTCTAATAATGTATGAATCTCCATATGTTTTACCATGAGCAATTTTTTGTTTTACTTGAATGGTCCTGAAATAAACAAATATCATTTAAGAAGGTAACAATTAACTGAGATTTAGAAATAAGCTTGCCAACAGATAAAAGATCGATTAGGTTTAAAATCAGGTTTAAGCAAGACATCAAACAAAGTGATGTGATTGGTTAAGTAAACTGTCCCAGTTTTATAAACTGGTTTTAATGTACCATCAGGTAATGCTACAAACAATGGACATGGCATAATAACAACATCGTGTAAAATAGAGGCATCTGAAGTCATGTGATCAGAAGCTCTAGTGTCAATAACCCAATCTTTGTAATAGGAAATACCATGGCTGATAAAAGAATAAGTAGAAGAAATACCTGCAAAATGGCTATAAGATTGAGAACTAGGATCATAAGAATAAGAAGAAACAGACTTGTCAGATAAACCTTGAAGAACTTTACTCATTACTGAATCCACAATAACCTGCACAAGATCTGGTGTAACAGAAGAAGCTTGAGGAATATCAGCAGATGTTGAAGCATTCTGAGCATGAATAGAAGTTGAAGTATTCTGAGTTTCTGGTAATGACATCACTAGTGAAGTGTAACCAAAAGAAGTAGGATAAAAAGGATTAACATATGGACCACCATTCTGGGAAATAAGACCATAAACAGGAGTATACTCAACATCCTAATTACTACAGGCTTCTACAGTATTTGCAGCTTTGGGATTTACTCATTAAACAATTCCAGCTGAATTAGCAGCCTTCTTAGCTTGCTTAGCCTTCCAAGCTTTGAATTTGTAGTAATATTCAATTATATGCCCCTTAATGTCACAAAATAAGCAAGTTTGGAGTTGGAAACAATCTTCAGTCTTATGATTGGTTTTCCCACACTAAGCACAAGGTATAGCAGACTGTCCAGGAATAGTAGGTTGACCAAAATTGTCCTTAGAACATTTGCCTTTTGTATAGTCCTCGGCAGGCTTATGATTGACAAATCTTTTCTTAGCAGCATAAGCAACACTCAAGAACAACGAACTATTATTGTCATTAATGGATTTTTTTCCTTTCAATCACATACCCCACCATGTAAGCCCATCAATAATTGAATTAACTTTGACAGGGTCTCTCTTTCTATCAATCGTTTAAGCATGTGATAGGCGCATTTGGCCATGACCCCACAGGTGCATTGAGGCACATAATTCATTTGATCTATGTCTTCCCAAAGTCCCTTGATCTTACCATAATAATCCAACAAAGATGCATTTTCTTATTTAACATTTGCAAGTTCTTTCTTTAACTCATACAATTCAAGCACATTTAACTGAACAAAACGCTCAACTAATTTAGACAAAAGATGCTTAGATGATTGTGTATACTGAAAATTATCTTGCAAACTTTTGATCATAGAATTCTTAATCCAACGAGAAACAAATATATCACAACGAATCCAAGCATTGTACCTCTTATCAGTTTTATCAGGAAGAGAACATTCGCCAGAAATAAACCCAATTTTGTTCTTGGAAAGAAGCCCCTAAATGATCTCACGCTGCCATTGGCGAAAATTGGAGCCATCGAACAAGGTTTCTGATAGCTTCAGCCCAGGTTGATCAGTTGGAGATAGAAAAAATGGATCATCTAGAGGAGAATACAGAGAATAAATATAGGAAATTGATTGAGAATTTGTATCAGGTTACGACATGATTGATGTTTGATTGATAAAATTTGATGAAATTTATGAGAAGGATTCAAAGATTTAACAACGAATGTTTGATAATATGTGCGGAAGCGATTTTGGATCTAAACCACTGATACCATATGAACTATGATCAAGCTATATCATGATAACAGAGAAATAAGAGAGAAGGAAGAGAGAAGATTTAGAGAGAAGAAATAATCTTGTATTATGAAAAGCTTAATCAAACTGAGTACATGATATGGAGTATATATAGTTAGTTAAGGTTGGTTTGTTAATTCTAACAACCTATATAACAACCTATATATTCTAACTAACTACCTATATTCCACAGAGACTCAATAGGGGATCCTCTAAAACCAGACGGAACCTCATCAATGCGGTCATTAATGCTTGTGTTTATCAGATCTGGCACCAACGCAATACACCGCAAATTGAACGAAAAAATTGTGAGGCGGAGAAACTTGTGCAACTTATTATTGCAGAAATTAGAGGTAAAATCATGCATGCATGGGTCTTTTGAATGATAAGTTGGGGGAAGGTGACTGGAAATAGATTGAGCGAGCTCTAGTAAGGAATAAATAACTGATTTGGACATGGAAGCAGACGGCAATGGAAGAGGAAGGGATGATCAAGTTTCCTGAATTTCTTGTAAATTGTTTCAGGGTTCATCTCTTTTTGTTATCTTTTAGTTTCGTTTTATTGGCATAATCTGAATTTAATTGGGCCTGGCCAAAATTTAGTGTGGAAGTGGCTTGATCCGCGGGTTATGCCATTTTGTGTATATGGGACGATTTTCTTTGATTTAATATTATTTTTACATTTCATAAAAAAAAAATTATGCGGATTTCAAAATTACAAATCATTTACGTCATGGGAGATCTCAGAAGCCACTATTAATGACGCTGTATATCCTGATAACCATATATACACACAAAGAAGACAAGGTGATGATAGATCCTATTATGAAGGGGCATGAACAAATGTGTGCAACCATGAATATTTCATAAAATTAGCGGAATATTTTATGAAATTGAATGCAATAATGACATAAAAAATGATTAATAATCCTCCGTATATGTATGTTGTTTCCATTATCAATGTCATCCACAACCTTTGCTAATAATAATTGAAACAAGTATTATTACGTTTGGCGTAGAAAAGTGAAGTTCTTATTTTGATTAAAAAGCAAGTATAATTACCTTTATTTTGATTAAGGCGTGTTTAAGTTCGGTAACACTTAGACCATGTTCTTTTCAGTTGAAAAGAGCTGAACTAAATTTAATGAAGCTAAACTGAACTAAGCTGGAATGAATTTAATGAAACTAAACTGAATAAAGTTTAACTGAACTGGACTAGTAATTTGTGTAAAGATGAGCTGAATTGAACTTAATTTAACTCAACTGAACTGAATTGTTTTGAATTAAACTAAAATGAGCTAAAATTAAGTCCATCAAAAAAACAGGGCCTTAATGTTGCTCTATAATTATCCGACTTTAAAAACGTCAACAACAAAACAATTTTGATGGCTCCTTTGACAAAAATAGTAAATAAAAAAGAACACGAACTCTTATTTAAAACATATATATCTGTGTTAACCTTAAGACGGGTTATATAATTAGAAAAAAAAATAAAGGCAAAATGTATAAAGAAAATAACATATTTATCTTATATGGACAAGTGAGATGATATTACTTGTTTTAATGTTAAGACGGTTCTAACAGAAGAAAGAATCGGGATTTAAAATCGACTAGGTTAGTTGTTTTACCTTGTAAAGCGAGGATGATACTTCGTATTTATCAACATTCCGCTTTAGTTACTATTTCGAATTCCAATACTTCGTATTATTTAGGCTATCCTATACTCCTATAGACTCCCTCAGTTTCAGAATTTTAGGGTTAATAAAGCTCTTTTTGATCACTTTTTTTTATTTTTGGCAAGGAGCGGGGATAGTGTTACTGACGCCAAGGGAAGCCTAAACTGTAAAGGGTATATGGAAATTCTGGCATTTCCAAAAAGCTAAAAGAGCAATCAAAAAAATGTAGACGAATTTTGATCACATTTGTGTGGGTTTTGTGAATATAACCATGGAAAGGCGAATTATGAGGTGGTTGTTCACTTTTTGTTTCATTTAATATTCTTTACTTCTTAGTTTGTCATGTCAAGTCCGATGACATTTCATATTACTTGGATGAATTGGTTATTAGTAATTGCTGATTAAGATTAGTCCAGATTTCGTGTTATGCTTAACATGAATTTTATTATCCATAAATCTTCCACGGAAGTCGAGTATAGAGCTGTGGCTTACACTGTGCAGGACACTATTTGAATACGGTCCATTTTAGCAAAATTCGGTCTTCTACCTTTGCCATATTGTACGATTATTTTTTTTTTATTAAAAAAAAAAAAAAAAACATTATTATGCAATAATGTTTCTGCTTCGTATCTTATCGTAAATCTACTCCAGCATGATGACAGTAAACACATGGCTATTGATTATCATTTTGTACGTGAGCGGATTGTTCATGGCCATTTGCTAGTTCGATATGTACCTAGAGGTGGCAATCGGGTCAGTCGGGTCGGGTTTGGGTCGGGTCACGTCGGGTCGGGTCATATCGGGTTCGGGTCATATCGGGTCAGTATACCCTTTCGGGTCGAGTCGGGTCGGGTTCGGGTCGTTATCGGGTCGGGTCATTTCGGGTCGAATAATGTGTCGGGTCGGGTCGGGTTTGGGTCGGGTCAGTATCGGGTCCGGTAACTTAATCGCATTACTATAATTTTTTACCATTAAATTTATTTTTTAACCTATTATTTGGTTTAATTAATTCATTACTTACATTATTTTAACTTACATTTTGATCAAAACTTACATTTTGATCAATTTAATCGGGTCAGTATCGGGTCGGGTCAATATCAGGTCGGGTTCGGGTCACTGATAATCGGGTCGTGTCGGGTTACGGGTCCTCATCGGGTCGGGTCGGTTTCGGATCACAATATTTTCGGGTCGGGTCGGGTTGGGTTTGCTCGGTTTCGGGTCGGGTCACTCGGGTCGGGTCAGACTTGCCAGCTCTATATGTACCCACTTATTTACAGTTAACTAATTTGTTTACTAAGGGTCTTGGGAGTTAGCATTTTGAGTTTTTAGGTTCCAAATCTGCACGTGGTTCCTTCCACACAATAGCGTAATTAGTAACCTTAAAGGGTTTTTTATGGTCTCTCATATTTTGTAAATTAGTATTAGCTCAACCCGGTTTTAAAATCGTGGTGATTACTTATTGAGCGTTAATTATTTAGGGTAGGGTAATTTTATGTGTAGAGGAGACCTATGTTCTATCCTCCCACAAGTAGTTGGCAAGTGCAAATAGGTCACCACTACTTTGTTCATTTCATTACTTGTATTCCCTTTGTCTCGGTTATTTGTTTACCTATTGTATTTTGTAGTGTCTAAGTCAGTTGTTTACCTTTTCATTTTAGGAATGTCTTTGATTGATAATTTGATCATTCACACTGAATTTGGTCCACTTATCATCTAATAATATACCTTTTTTTCCTTGATCATTGTATCAAAACCAAAAGTAAAAAATGCATAGAAAGGAAGGAGTACTCGTTTTGTCCCTCTTCATTTCTCTGTGTTTATAATCTGCTCAGTGCCAACAAATACCCTTTCGTCTAGCTTGCAAATATATTAATAACGTTCGTACTTCTTTGTTGGTGATGGTGACAAACTTACAAGTTTTATCAATGTAAGGTTCTATTTTTTGGGTTGAATGGAACTAAATTGAATTGAAATTTGTTGAGATAAATAGAGTTAAAATAACTTAAGCTAAATTGAAGTGAACTGAATTGAACTAAAGTATGATAAATGAAAGCTGAAATTCAGCTAAAAGAACACGGCCTAACCATATAGTTCGTTTACTTTGAATTGATATAATACATATCACCCTATCGATCTTATTGCAAAACTATGGTAATTAACTAAAATCAAGTAGCATAGTAAATCCATAAAAGGTGAAGACAAATGTACGCATAAAACGGAAATGATAACAAATGAGGGTAGTCGGTAAGATGACAAATGGAATAGGATGTGAAATAATGGGTACAAAGGGAGGAGTAAAAATTGGTAGCACGCGTTGAAGAATAAGACAATGCACGGGACAGTTTATGGGCCCATCAGCCCGGCCCATGAAAGCGTACATAGGAAAAAGGGGGTCCACCGTCCATGATCCATCGTCTTACTAAAACGGGTCTTGGATTCTGTTACTGCACTGCTGCAATTCTTCACACCTCAGCCCCCCTGTGACTCACTTGGGATTGCGACTTGTGAGTTCTCACTGACGTCTGACTCACCCAGCTTCAGATTTCGGGTAAACCTTCATTTATTCACCTCACTCTTTCCAAGCCCACATAGGTTGATTATTTGACCAATTGTATAAGAGTATTGTCGTCTTAATAAATTTAACTGAATTTATGTTTATCTGTTATTTAATATTTAAAATTTTTGAGTTATATTTAAATTTTTTATATCAATATCAAAATTAAAATTTAATTGAAATTATATGTATTATTTTTTTAACTTCATTATAAATTTTTGAGTTTAATAATTATATAAAGAAGTTCAAAATCTTTTCAATAAAGTTCATATATTTTACTGTACTATTTTACTCTGTAACATTTAAGCTCGAATAATGTATCATAGAGCTCGAAATCTATACAATTAGTTATAATATAACTGGTTGTATAATCTAGTTACTGGCCTACAAACGCGCTACAAATTCCTAACACGGTTTTTTTTTATTTTTTTGGTTAAGAAGGACATAAATTATGGATTACCAAACAATTTATTTTATCTTAAGTGGAGAGTTATTTGATCTATTTTAAATTTTAAAACGGAATATCGGTTATAAATCATAATGTACACCAACTGAATTCCTAAATTAGAGCATTATTTAATTAATATACAACCGCTTTATAAAATTATGTGGAGTATCATTTATCGTTTTATTCGTTTTCTAAGGCCTCGTTTGGTTGCCCACCCAATTTATGAGAATTCTAAAATCCCATGAATTGTGGTTTTGGGAGATTGTTTGGTTACCCCATATTTTATAAAATGGGGGAGTTTAAAACTCCATAGGAGTTTCCAACTCCTACATGATGGGGGAATTGAACTACCTCCCCCCCCCCCCCCCCTTTTCATGGTCATTGGAAACTCCTAGGAAATAAACTCCAGTATGAGCAACCAAACATATTATTGCAATTCATGTGAATTTCGATGTAGGAGTTTAAATCACGTGCATTGCAGATTAACACATCAATTCAATTCCGATATGAACCAAACGAGGCCTAAATAGAATTTATAAAATATTATAATGTCTCATATCTTATACAGTAGCTTTATAAAAAACTAACTAGGTTTGTGACACGTGAAATTCACGAGTTTATCTGTTTTAATTTTGTTAGTTTTATCTTTTTTATTTATACTTGTCTGAATAATTAGTTGATCCATTTAAAAAATATATTCTTGGAATACATAAAAGTTAGTCGGTTTGAGTGTTAATTCTTTGACAACTTTGGTTTATTTTCAAAGCTATATATTATACTTTAGTTGTTTATTTTGATTAATATACTAATAACATGTGGTTTTAAAAAAAATAATTACCTTTAATAAGTCCAGTAATTCATGATAAATGCTTAAGATTACCTTTTAATTAGATTGTATAGATTATGTACTAAATTTTCTGTGTGAAAGCTTGAATGTCCCTTTGTCATTTAGGCCAATAAAGTTAGTACGTGAAGCCAAAAGAGTAAATTAATCCATAATATTAAATTATAGATCTTTTTCTTCTTTTTTTTTAGAATAATAAATCTCGAAATGTAAGGAGTTAAGAAGATATAGAATTATAGGACTTTTTATCTTTTCAATTTTTTAATTCTCATAAATCATATTTTCTAACAGTAGCATAATTATGAAGTTTAATAAATGATAATCTTAATATATTGTTTATATCAATTTATCAAAAATCCTAAATTTTAAAATTTTGCATAAAAGATAAAATTAGTTAAATGGTAGCCTACTACAAATCTCGTTGCAATCTCATTTGTGTTATTTTTTTTTTGTTACAATCTCATTTGTGTTATAAGACATACACACAAGATAATATGACATGCACGCATAAGTATTAGACAATAATTTACATTTAGCTATTATCAATACCAAAAGAGATTTTTTTGTCCAACTTAATAATAAGATTGAGATCATCGCAACTCCAATTTCATTCTATGAGAGCTATTTTTCAAAGAAAAAATGATGAATAAAAAAATAACACACCCCCAAATAAAACATATAGTTGAAAGTTTTAGAAATAATAAAAAAAAATTATGAACCTAAAAACAATTGCTCATTCACATTCATGTTGTCAATCTTGTAGTTAGTTTATAATATAGTATTGAATGTAATGTGGAGAGTATTTGTTTAAGCAATTATAGTATTTCTTTTCTTCATATAGTCTTCTTTCTTCAATTAACTATCCATACAAAAAAAATCCATTGAGTGATTAATAACAAATAAAATGGTGGAATTTGATTTATATAATATTAACCTTATCGTTATTAATTTAAGTTTTCTCTTACCACTCTTCTTCATATAGTCTTCTTTCTCCAATTAACTATCCATACAAAAAAAATCCACTGAGTGATTAATAACAAATAAAATGGTGTAATTTGATTTATGTAATATTAACCTTATCGTTATTAATTTAAGTTTTCTCTTAAATAAGGTAAGAAATAGGCATTAAATTATAAAGGTATAAGTATATTTACCTTTGAATAGTATCTTGATAGTCTCTAAATGATAACAAAATTACATATATATATTAAGGTTAAAAATGTGAAGATTACTTCAAACCAATCAAACTTAAAAATAAATAAATAAATTATTAATTTAAAAACCTTAATACACTTACCTTGATGTTGATACAATGATAAGAAAGATTACTGACACATAAATACAATTCTTTTGGCAATAGGGGTAAAGGAAATTTGGCTTGAATTTTGGCTCACAAATGTGCCTTCCATAGAACATTTATATAGCCAAATGAAGATGCATTTTATGACTTTTAGACTTTTTATTATTATTATTATCAAATTTAATATATACATAAATATGTAGAAGGTTTCATGACTTTTGAGTATTCGTTTTCATTAGTAACATATTTATTATAGACATAAATATAGAGTAAATAGAAAGGAATGTAAAAGTTTTTTTTTTTTTTTTTTTTGTAAAATTCACATTGCATGGATATTTATTTATCAAATTTAACAAAATTGAGTAAGTTTATTTCAATAAGATTTAAGATGGAGTTGCACATATAAACAGTTTAAAATTAGAGTGATGTAAATTTTTAATTTTTCGCCTAACCTATTCTAGTTTTAAAAAGTAAATATTAATGTTTAATGTTAAGTATGTTATTATTTGCTCTTAATATTTACAAATTATTTATTATTTTATAAATGGTGTAAAATTATAATTATGTGATATTTATTTGTTGCTTAAAATATTCTAACAATAAACGTAAAAATTTTAAATTTAGTATGAATTTATTTTTAATGGTTGTTTAATTTATCTAAAAATTAAAAAAGCTAAAGTTAATGTTTGTTATGCTATTTGCATTTAATAGTTCAATATTTTTTGCTTTTTAAATAAGAAATAATGATGCGGCTTTCTATAATTGGTGACGTGGAATTTTTGTTATGCAAGGTGTCATTTAGTAATGCGAGGTGGCATTGTCTACGTGGCTTTTAAGGTTTACCCTTTTAATAGCATTTATAGATTGTTGTGCACCAATGCACCATGTATCCGTTGGCAAGCGTATTATTTTAGATATTACGAAATAAATTATTATTAAATTTCATATATAATCTTTTTTTTAAGGCGAATAATTTGGGTAAGACTCTGAAATAAGTATATAGTAAGTAATATTTTATCGCCATTAAATTATGTATTTCATTTTTTCGTTGAAATCATTAATCTATGGCCCCTTGTTTAGCAATATTTTGTGTGATTGTGAATAAATGTAATACTTTATATAGCACCTTATTTACTTAATTATACTATCAACTAACATAAACCCTTTGAGTAAGTCTGTTGAGATGACGATCTCTCAATAAGTTTATTGAGAGACTATTTTACAATTTTAAGAAAAACTGGTACTAAAGTAATAAAATAGGTATAAATCATGATTAAAGATAAAATAGATACATTTATGATGTAAATAGCTACGAAATTACTATGTTACGATCAATAATAAAATGGTCACGAAATACAAATAAAAGTCGAGCTTAAAAGACAGTCTCTCCCAAATTTTAGTATTCAAAAAATTACGAGTCAAACTTAATTTTCAAAAGTCGAACTTAAATTAAGAGGGTCGTGTTGTTTCCTAGTCCTTCAAATCCTCAGCTACTAATTAATGAGTATACACGGATTCTTTCAAAGGCTAATTCGTAACTATATTCGAGGATAAATATATGGTGAGAAACGCCTCGAGACAAGTCTAACAACAATTGACATCATTAAACACTTTTTCTTTTAAATAAAGGGGTGTTTTGTTTAAAAGCTCGGAATGGATGGAAATGGAATAGGATATCATAGGGAAATGGATTTAGAACCTCATATCTATTATGTAACACTCCCATTTATCAAGGAGCCTTAAAAACACCTTTCCTAGTAAGTAAGAACGTTATCATCTTTGTTGCCCAAGTTAAGAATATCAAATAGACCATAAAAGAACATTTAATAAACTCTTTTACAACACACAACGGAAACCAAAAAATAGACAACTCGGCAATACAACGTAAGATACAATTGGTGAAACCGTGAAACTACCATCGTCTAACAACCGACTCGATGTCATGCAACCTCTCCGACCCAACAACTACAGTACATCAAGACAACAACCAATCACAAGCACCAGAAAAGTCCATCTGCTCACCATTTGCCGGCAATATTAAATTGATCACCATAGACACGGAGAACAAGAAGAAACACCGCAACACACCACACAAGGTCAGTAACAGTAACATGTAAAGTACATAGTAAGAATATCACAAACATAAAACGAACAGAACCAGGCATACTTTCTCGACACCAACCCCAAATGGCTCTCATCACACCAAATGACCAAGTTTCCATCGCAACAGGTAACCACACGGCCAGTGATAGACCGCGACCTTTCACCTCAAGCCCCTCTCATTGCAACGAGGGAACCCAAATCATTAATGTGCACATCCCCTTTGTGACGGGAGCCATAAGGGGCAAACATGGGGGGGGGGGGGGGAGTGTGTGTGTGTGTGGAGACCAATCTCCCGATAATGGTTCCACAATCAACTCCAAGGCCGATGTTACACGGCCACACCATAACCAGTTACAACCCGATAATCAGTTATCCGAACTCGACCCCAACCCGACCTGATATAAATATGATTCAATATTAAACCGATAAGATTGACGACTTGACAATTATTAATCTTAATATTGGAGTTACAATTAGAATCCGAACTTTAACAACATTTTGCGTTAAGAACCTTGACTATTTTTAGACACTTTAAGGACCTTAATTTGTTCATTTGACTAAACTACCATTGGATATCAATATTTTGTCGAACATTATTTATGTCAACAATCAAACCAATAAAATAATTAAAACAGTACTTCATTAGTTTGGTAATTTCTTTGTTTTCAATATACAATTTTTTAGCACTTCTTACATAGTATTACAAGTGAAATTGTTTTTCTATAAACCTTGCATAAAAAAGAGGGTTACGATAGCAAATGCGATTATACGCACCCTTTGCATATATGCACAAAAATGAAGGTAAATATGTAATCATATACGGGGTATTTGATTATCAAACTAATAACATTGAAATTGGTAACAATAAATTGCTCTTTACGCATTAAGTTCAAAGTTTAACTCGTCATCTAGCTATTTAGAATTGTTTTTTTTTTGTCAATCGAAGCGCGCACTAGTCGCATTCTGATAGAGGAGGGGATTCGAACATGGGACCTAATGTCCACATCATAAAATGTCTTAACCACTAGACTAAGACATCTTTTGTAGCTATTTAGAATTGTAATAACAATAAAGTATAAGAAAAAAAATTAATTGGACTCATTTTAATAACAATGTAATCGAATCAAATAATAGTCAAAACCTAAAATTATTTTTAAATAATGGAAGTAATGTGAAAAATAACATAAAATAATTAGACCCGAAATTAACACAACTCAAATCTAAAACAACAATTTATCCAAAATGATCTGAACCAATGAACCATAAACAACTGAACCGTTAACAATTAAACCGTTAATATGTTAACTCGATACTAGTATAAAGCCCTTGCGAATGAACGGTATTTTAGATTGTTGTGTGTAAAGAACTTAACCATTAGAGCTAATAATAATAATATATAAATGAACTTTGAATTTTATTTTTAATTATCTACAACTGTTAATGTGTAAAAAATACTAAGAATTAAAATAGAACGAATTTTACATTTTTACTCAAAATAAGTTTATGATTAAAAAAATAAGATTTTTAGTTTAATTACAAAAACTTATGCTTATTTTTACTCATTTGAAACATATAACTATTTTTATAATTTTTGTTACAATATACGGAGTAACAATTTAAAAGGTGTAAAAAATTTAAAGAATAGAAAAGTGAAAAGCACACACTGATTTTAATAATATGAGTAAAATATGCATACGTTTTAAATATAAAATTTACGATATGTAAGATACATATATTGGACTAATAAGATAATGATGAATAAAATACATTTGGCCCAACTATAAAAGTTGTGGTGTTTGTTAAGATACTATGACATATATAAAAGCCATATATTAGGTCCAATATATATCTAGATAAAGTTAGGCCCAATTTCTAGCTAAAAAAATTTAGACGGAAAAATTTTAAGTTTTCTTATTCTTTTAGTATAAGAGGGATTAATTTGACCACATTTAATTTACCTCACCCCAAATCCAACTCATTGACACCTTAATTGAGGGCTTGAGGCCAAGACCAGGAGGCCAGTTGACACTCGTTTAAGTTTCAACGGTAAGTCTTATCTTAAAATTAAACGGGTGAAATACTATACAACTTACATAGAAAAGCCATGTTTTTTGCTAATATTTAAGTACTTTGTATTAGAAAATTGTATTCCACGAAATGGAATTGACAATAGTTTACAACACCGAATCGACTCTGCTTTTCTAGTAGAATAATTCGACTCTTATTAGTGTCTGGGTGAAACCGAACTTTCTATTGAGATAAGACGGTACTCTTTGATTTTGGCATGAAAAATCAGAGAAGTAATAAGATAGGAGTATTTTGTGTAGTTATAATTTTTTAGATTCAAAAGATGAAATTTTTCTGTAACTTTTCATCTTTATCTCTTGGCTATTTATATAGGGGAAACAGGGGAAACAGTGGAATGAATTTTCTAACCATTGCAATTGTTGAAATTTCTGATTCATTGCAATGGTTGGATTTTTCCGAAATAATTAATTATTGTTGCGTGACCCCGTTGTAGTTATTCGAACAAAAAGTATACCGTAATCCCATAAATAATTAAGCAAGTGTACACTCCGTACTTCCCGAACTCGCATTATATTATTTAGGACTTACCATCTACAAAACAATTTTAATTACCTCAAATAAACCAGTAATTACACTTAAATCACCAATCCTTTGTTTTTGTTTTATCTATATAAATGATATGGTATTTATCCCCTTTTAAACTCCGTCCTAAATTAGAATTGTGCTCGTTTAAAGTTTAAACCCTCTGAAATAACAGTCTATCTTGCTTGTAACCTTTACAAGCTTGCGACTTCTCACAATTTCTTTCTACTTATCCTTTCTATTTGCCTTTACACTTACAAGCTTGTGATGGATTTACCTTATAAATGAGAATTTGTGAGTAAATAATTGAGGGTCGGACAACAGTTAATGTAGTCAAAACAATGTTGACTTTTGCTATAGAAAACCTAGGGAGTTTGGAGTTACATGCATAAAAGATGAGACAGATGTTGACCCGTGAAATCTAGTAGGAATAGTTTGTAAGTGTAGGCTTGCAGTAGCTCTACTAGCTATACTTAGGATCCTCCTCCGATTCAACTTCCAACTGTTCTTCTGCAAATACTGACTGCATATTTTGTCACCTTCTCATTTTTCCAATCTGCAATTTATCACCAAATTTGTCATCGCCACCTTTTCATTAGCTTTGTAGTTACGTCATAAACTAGTTATTTGGGTTGTGGATACTGTTTTGGTATATTTCTACCAATTAAAGTTAAAGTTGTCTTAGTGCCTAATTAATATTATGGTTCTTTGTTTAGCGATTTGCTTGGCTTCTGTCGTGATTTACGTGCGATATTTGACTAAAGATTAATAATGAACACAAGAGATTTTGGTGATGCAGAAAACCCGATGTAGAATACAACCGCGGGGGGAGACGGAATCCCACCAAGATTTGCACTATAATCGAATTGGGAGTACAATGTGGATCAAAGCTACACGATGGAGCCTCTGAGTATTATAAGGTTTCTTGTGTGTATTTCTGAATGAATCTTAGGTCTTACGTTATATTGCTTATATAGGAAAGCTGTCTAGTTAGGGTTCCTTGCTTGCCCTCCAAATCTTCGAACTTTGATGACGTTTAGGGCTCCGTTGCTCCGTCCTTGGGCTTGCTATTACGCCGGCCCAAGACAGATTCCTCATCATCCGTTGTTACACACGGGCTGTACCGCTTCTAGGTCTGCTTCCCTTAACTTAGTCCATAGTAGAAAATGGGCCTAACAGTTTGCCCCCAATTTTTCGCGAAAGCCGCCTTCTAGCGATTAGCGGGAAATTGTAATGTATCGTTGAACAACTTCTCACTCACGCCTCACTACTCCCTATAAACCCTCATTTAAATCTCAACTCCCCATTATTTACTCCTCATCATCCGCCTCCCCTTTCTCTCTCATCAATTATCACCCAAAAGCTCTTCGAATCCCCAAAACCCTTCGGTATTCCAAATGTCTCCTCAGATTATCCCTGCTGTCGCCGCCGCAACAACTCCATCGTCTTCCAAGTACCTTATCTTTCATCTTTTCATTTGATTTGGCGTGGCTAAGACCCACCAAGCTTCTTCTTCATCTGCCCTTATTAACCTTATCCGAGACGAAACCTTCCCTTCTCAAGGTATCCTTAAAAAATCCATTATGTGATTCCTCCCTTACCCAAATAACATACCCAGAATTAAAGCATTTCTGGGTTTAGGAGACGACGTGGTAATTCATATTCATGGCTGTTAGAACACACTTGGTTGATGATGCGAAGTTTCATTGTTATTTAATTATTTGCTTCTTAGTTATAATGTTTAGCATTTGAAGCACTCAATGAATTTCCAAAGATGGTTCAAGAATGATCAAGATAAAGTTATGACAAAAAATCCCTTAGCCTTAGTCAAATGTTGTAAACGATTACAAATGCTTAGTGATTGAAGCAATCAAATGGACTCTCAAAGACGGCTTAACATGATCAAGATGAAGTCAACAAGAAGTCAAGACAATGATATGATCCTAACATTAGTCGAAAAATATAAGAGTAAGTGTAACATTCTCATTTACGTCAAGTGGCTGGAAAACCATGCAACAGTGCACTGCACTGTGGTTTCTGATACTACCGTATGGAGGGACTTTTATTCGAAATGTTTAAGTGTCAAAATCTTTACAAATTTCATATTCTCAAAGATTTTACATTTGAATTATCCTAGTTTGAAAACAAATCTGAAAAAATCAATTTGCAAAACTCACATGTAACTCCTTTAAAGTTGTGCATCTACTTTTACATAAATGGAAAGTTGATTTAGTCAAGTACTAAAGCACTCTTCCATTTGTGGTAAGTTGTCACTTGTCAAATGTGTTGAAGTTTTAAATCTGAAATTTTAAGTCATAAATCCACATTGATTAATCCTCTAGATTTGTGCATTTACCTTTTACTAAAATGGTAAGTTGAACTTGTCAAAGTTCTAAAGCTAGAAATGCTTTTTGCCATTTGGTAAAATATCACATGTTGAGTGTTTTGGGAAGAGTTTTCTGATTTTGATCAATGACTTGTGCTCCAAGCCTATAGCTTAACACTTACCATCCCTCAAAGGCTATCTATTTAATATTGGGTGTCTTTGCATCATTTATTACCTAAGACTTTTATGAGCATTAATTGTTAAAACACTTTGCAAAACATCAGCTCTTGTTCTTCAACTTATTGGCAAAATTGTTTTCTATTTTAAAAGTCTTCAAACGTTTTTCAATAGGGCTGTAAATCTCCATGTATCAGTTCGCTGCACTGTGGCATCTGAGTTTGTTCCATGATTCTCGTGTTTAGGTCTTAATTGTGATCTCCATGTTCATTAAGTGAACGATTGAGATTAAAAGACTCTGTAAACCTGTGAGATAGAACTTAAGTCTTGAGCGGAGTAGCTTTGAGCAAGTGAAAGTCTTGAAGCGGAGTAGCTTCAAACAAATGCAACCGGAGTAGGTTGGCAAGTTATTTTCATTGTAAGGGGTTTAGTTGTTTGAGTAAATTTCTAAACAAGCAATAAAATAACGGTTGGACGTAGGCCTCGAGTAGTAGAGGTGAACCAATTTTTAAAACATCGTCTTGTTTGTTCATTTACTTTTACGTTTGTTCTCCTTATTTATATCTTGTTTATCTACTTGAATCTGTCGTGTCACAGTGTTTAATACTGTGTCTCAGACCTGCTGATTGATTCAATCTTGTGAACTTAAAACGATTAAGTATCTCAAGTTTTCAACTTAAAAGGGATTCACTTAAGATTTTCATTGCTAAGAGTATTCAACTTAAAAAGTATTCACTTTATATCTTCATTGCTAAGTTGAAGAAAAATACTCTTTCATTCAAACTTTTCTGGTTTGTGCAACAGTCGACTTTACTGTGACATATACTAAGCTGAATTCGTGTGTTTATACTTCTACCTCAAATAGTTCTAAGTACAAACACCTTTAACATTTAAAGTATTGTCCATATCAGCTTAGTCTATTGTCCTAGATTTCAAAGATGCTTAATTCAAGCTTACAAATTTTAATTGGACACCTAATTCACCACCTCCCCCTCTTAGGTGTTCTCGTCCTTGACTCTTCAATTGGTATCAGAGCCTTGTGCTCTTGATATTGGTTAATTACCAAAGAGTTGATCCTATAGTCATGGACGAGAACCATACTAAGCATCCTATCTTCATTGGGGATAACTATTCATGGTGGAAAAATCGCATGGAACACTATGTTAAGAGTACGGATTATGAGTGTTGGTTGATAATCCAAAAAGGGTCCCTTGCTATCACGGTTACTAGTGCTAATGGTACTAGTGCCCCAAAAAGTGAGGATAAGTATGTCGAGGCTGATTATAGAAAGGTCGAGAAAAACTCAAAAGCCATGTCCATTCTTCAATATGGCATTGGTGAGCAAGAAGTAAACCGGATTTCCGGATGTACCTCGGCCAAAGAAATTTGGGACACCTTAAGCCTTGCTTATGAGGGGACGTCTCAAGTGAAAAAGCATCGTATTGACCTTCTCATGCAACAATATGAGATGTTCAATATGATGAAAGATGAGTCAATAAATTGTCTTTCCTCTCGCTTTTCTAGTATTTTTAATGACCTTAAGAGTCTTGGTAGAAATTTTGAATCCGAGGATATGGTCGGTAAAATCCTTCGAAGTTTAACAGAAACATGGCAACCAAAGGTTACGGCTATTGAGGAGGCCAAAGACTTGTCCACTTTAATCCTCAATGAACTAATGGGCTCACTTATGGCTCATGAGTTAACTCTCATGAAGCGTTTTGGTGATAGCTCTAAAGTAAGAGGGCTTGCTTTGAAATCAATCTCAATTAATGAGGAAGATGATGGAAACGATGAGTTTGCAATGTTCACTAGAAATATTGCGGATATTGTTAATGGTCATAATCCTAAGAGGTTTAACAACAATTCTAGTAAGAAACATTTTTCAAAGAAGAGATCGACTTCCATTGTTGGTTGCATTAAATGTGACGAAAAAGGTCACTAAATGAATGAATGTCCAAAGTGGGTTAACATTAAATCTAAAGAAAAATGTGACTTGGCTAAGAAGGAATACAAGAATAAAGTAATGTGTGCTGTTTGGGGAATGTCCGATTCCGATGAGGACGAGATCCTTGAGGAAGAATTGTATGCCAAGTTGTGTCTTACTACTCGTCTTAATAATGATGCCCTTAGGTCTCCAAAAAGAGAAACATTCTAATGTCTTATGGCTCATCCCGATGATTCCGATTCTAACTTCGAAGATGAGGTAAATCATCTCAAGATAAAGGTTCGATCCTTCTCCAAAAGCAAAGTATGTTTACTCTTAGATAAATTCATTGATAAATGTCGTGTCCAAAACAATAAACTTGAAGCTATGCAAATTGAAATTAAAAACATAGCCGAGGAAAATGTTGGTCTAAGAGAGTGTCTAAATGAGCTTGAAGAAAATAACATTTCACCTTGTCTTGAGAAAGAAGTAAGGAAACTGAAAAGGCAAAATCTGATTCTTGTAAATAAAGTTAAACCGCTGAATGTCACAGAGACACTCACTGTGACATATGATGCTGAAAAGGAAAACGAGTCTTTAACCAAACATGTTTCTATGTTAACACAAGAACGAGACTCACTTTTAATTGACCTAACCTCTTGTAAAAGTCATCTTAAGGAACTTGAAAAATTAGCAGAAATGCTACAGAATGAAACAAATCATGCTAAGAGCGCCTTTGAAAATGTGCTAACATTAAATCTTGACTATCTTGCCAAAATTGAGTTTTTAAACAAAGAGTTAAATGATGTAAAAGAGTTTTATAAGAAAAAGGAAGGAAGTCAAACTGTTTTAAAGTTTTCTACGAGTCAGTCGCAACAAAGTGAAAAGAATGCTGGACTTGTTTTCAAATGCAACAGTAACGTGCACTGTTGCATTCGAAACCAAGAACCAAGTAAAACATATTTCCGAAGAAGAAAACATGTTGGATTTCCTGAATATATTATTTTTAATTATTGTGGCAAGACTGGTCATGTATTTAATGGTTGTACAAAAAGAATGAATGGCATTAAAAGAAACATTAAGGTTGTCAAACAAGTGTGGATCCGAAAAGACTTGGTAAAAGACATGATTCACAAGAAGGGACCCAAATTAATTTGGGTTCCTAAACTAAATGTTTGATTTGTTAAAGGCATTAGTGAGAGGCAGCAGCAATTGGTACTTTGATTATAGACGGAAGTGAAAGCCAATCTCTTTCACTAAAAGCCTACAAAGGTGGCACCATGACGTTTGACCATAACAAAAAGAGGTGAAATTGTTGGTATTGAAAAATTGGCAAGTCATCGTCACAAAGTGTCGACAAAGTGTTGCTTGTCAAAGGTTTGAAGCACAATCTTCCTAGTGTCTCTTATCTGTGTGATCATGATAATATTGTTGAATTTCTTGTTAGTGAATGCAGAATTCTTAATGCAAAAACAAGGGAACTTGTTCTTGAAGGAAAACATGCTAATGATGTTTACTTGACTAATTTTTGTTCATTGTCCGGTCCAATCATGTTTTGTTTGTGTTTCTTAAAGAATGACTCGTGACATTGACATAAACAATTAGGTCATGTAAATGTTAGAACATTGAACACCCTTAGAAAGCTTGACCTTATTGATGACATTCCTAACATTAAAATTCAATTTTAAAGAGATGTATGATGATTGTGCTAGATTAATACAAGTAAGATTCTCCTTAAATCCAAAAAATTAATTTTGTTAGTACTTCTAAACCTCTAAAGCTCTTTTGTATAGACTTGTATGGAGCAATGTATATTAAAAGTAGAGGTAGAAGTCGGTTCTTGTGCATGTTTGTTGATGAATTTTTATGATATGTTTGGCTACTTTACTTGATCTTTAAAAGATGAAACATTTGATGAATTTCTTATTTGGTTGAAAAATGTCTAAAATAAATTTGATTTTTTTTTGACCCGAGCATAGAATGAAGTTTGAGAATTCATCATTTGAAACCCATTGTGATAAACATGGTGATTAGCCATAAATTTTTCAACGTAAAACACCTCAACAAAATGAGTTTGTTAAACGTATGAATCGTATCTTGAGAATATGGTTAGGACCATGCTTCTAAGTAGTAAGTTGTCAAAGAAGTTATTTTTTAGCCATCAACACTTTTATGCTTAATCTATAACCATGTTATGAAACGTAAAATTATTAATAAAACTCCCTACGATTTGTTGAAAAGAAGAAATCCCAATATTCCCTCTTAAGATATTTTGGCTGCAAATACTTTGTTCTAAAGGTTGGGAAAGACAACTTGGATAAGTTCGATGTTCATTGTGACGAGGTCGTCTTTATTGGATATTCAGATCATAACATGGCTTATAAAGTGCACAATAAAAGAACCATTTAAATGGAAGAAAGCATTCATTTCATGTTCGATAAATCTAGTCCTTTTTGTCTAATGAACAGGTTGAAGAAGATTAGGATGATGATTTCGAGATTGGGATGATTTGTTAAGATATGGATCAAGTGGTGGAAGAGGCTAAGCAACAGTTGGAGCCACTGTTGCCTGAGGAGGATGTCCAAAATTTAGGGGGAACTAATCGTCCTCCAACACAAGATGATGCTAGCTCATCCAGGGGGAATAAGGATGGTGAAGAACAACCAAATCAAATTATAAACGAACCACAATCACTTCTTTCAAACAATCCTCATGCAACAGTCCCCTCGACTGTTACACAAGAACAAACCGATTCCTCAAACCGACTTGTTCCAAAAATGGAAACACCAAAGCTCACCCTCTCTCAAATCTAACCAGTAATCTAAATTTTGGAACAAAAACCAGATCCTCGCTCCAAAACTTTTGTGCTTTCAATGCATTCCTCTCTCAAATTGAACTTGTCAATGTCACAGTAGCACTCACTGTTGCATACTGCGTGACAACCATGAAAGAGGAATTAAATCAATTCGAAAGGAATGAGGTATGACATCTTACCCCTAGGCCAATGTACTGTAATTGGTACAACATTTGTTTTTCGCAATAAGCTTGATGATTTTAACGAAATCGTAAGGAACAAAGCTAAACTAGTGGTGCAAAGTTTTAACCAATAAGAGGGATTCGATTATGATAAAATCTTTGCACCGGTAGCTAGGCTTGAGGCCATACGTATGCTTATAGCTTTTGCATCTCATGTTGACAAAAAACTTTTTCAAATGAATGTAAAAAACTGCTTTCCTAAATGGATATCTTGAAGAAGAAGTTTTTGTCGAACAACCACCGGGCTTTATAAACAATGAGTTCCATAACCACGTTTTAGAACTTGATAAAGCATTTTATGATTTAAAACAGGCTCCTAGGACCTGATATGATAGGCTTTCAAAGTCTCTGTTGGAAAATGTTGTTTACGTGGTTTGGTTGATAAGACATTGTTTATCAAGTCACGGTGCGAGAAACTGTTGCTTGTGCAAGTATATGTTAATGACATTATTTTTGGTGCAACAAATGGCGTCCTTTTTAGATACTTTTTTGGATTTAATAACTTCTAATTTTGATGACCATGATGAGAGAACTTGGATTTTTCCTTGGTCTTCAAATCAAACAAAGTGAGAAAGGTACAATGATTCATCAACAAAAGTATTTGAAGGAAATGCTAAGTAAGTTTGGGTTGACTAATGTTAAACCTCTTGCTAAGCTACACCAATGATTTCTAACATCAATCCTAACAAAGAAGAAAATGGTAAGAGTGTTATTGAAATCATGTATCGAGGTATGATAGGTTCATTACTTTATTTAACCGCTAGTCGACTTGACATACAATTTAGTGTATGCTTGTGTGCCCGCTTCCAATCAAGTCCTATGGAATCACATTTCAAAGCCGTCAAAAGGATTTTTGGGTACTTGATTGGAACACAAACCTATATATTTGATATCCATCTCATTACGATCTTGATCTTGTAGGTTTTTGTGGGTAGCACGGTGAATACGAAGAACACATTGAGTATTAACACTTTTTTGGGTCCTTGCCTCATTTCATGGGCCTTAAAGAAGCAAGAAGTTGTTGCACTATACACGGCTGAAAATGAATACAACAGTGCAGTACTCTGTGGCGCACAGATTCTTTGGGTATGACAACAATTGCATAACTATGGTGTTATCTTCGACACAACTTCTATCTTTTGTGATAACACTAGTGCAATTAACACCTCAAAGAATCCAATACAACATTCTAAAACTTAACATATCGACATAAGACATGATGTTTACGTGATCAAGTTGTAAAAAGGAATAATTGTCTTAGTTTTTGTAGAACGGAAAATCAATTAGCGGACATTTTTACAAAACCGTTTGAAAGAGAACAATTCGTAAAACCTCGGTTGGAAATTGGTTTATTGGATGATATGTGATTCATATTATTTTATTTTCCTTAATGATTGACTAAAGATGAGGACATACATGTGATTACCCTAATTGTTAATTAGTTTACTTCAGGCAAAAATATGATTCAAAAAATATGAATAATTATGCTTGCATTTGAATTATTGTTGCATTGAGCCACTCAACCCACATTCAAAAATCAAACCTCTCCACCTCCCGCATGTCATTAAAACCGTCCGAATCAACACTTCAAAAAAAATGCCTCCAAAACCCTCATATGACCGAGACTTCAAAATCATCAAGATTCTTATGACCCAAAGAAAAGAGAAAATTCAAAGAAACAAATGACTTCTCCCATTAAATCTGCTGCCATAAATGAAATGTTGGGAAGCTCATATGTCGAATTACCCATTTCCTCTAAGAAACCCAAGGGTATTTCTCCTCCCAAAGCTGATGCCACAGCATGTGTCACTGTGACACGAAAGAAAACCACAACTCTAATGGAGGAAGATGACCAGAATATTTGGGATGAAAATGAAGATGAAATTTATGAAGATGTTGGTAATTTGAATGACGATGGTATGTTTAATAATAGTGTTGACCCATTGCCCTCACCACATGCTACAAATGAGAAAATTATTGAAATCCTTAATGATGACTTGGAAGAAAACTAACATGATAAACTCATTGTCACCAAGCGTTTTCCAAACAAAAGAAAAAGGGGTTCAAGTTCAAAGATTCAAAAAAAAAAAAAAAATTGGAAGAAGAAGATTTATGCCACTGTCAAGGTGAATGTTGCATCTGGTACCCAATCCGTAATCATTAATCACCAACTCTTTTCCTAATTCTTGAAACTTGGGTAAGATTCTTGTAGCCATTACTCAATTGGTTAGTGAGAAAGTTCGAACTTGAAATGAAGAATTTTTGGAACTTATGCAAACTTTGAGGGGGAAAGCTTCAAGAAAATTGATGATGCCTTGATTAACCCCATTTCTAGCCTGCTATCCATTACCATAACCCATTTTGGCTTAATGTTTTCCAAATTCTTTTGCAAATCGTACTTATTTCATTTGTTGAACCTTGCCTTGTTTGTTGTTAAATTATGTCAAACTGTGTTCGTCACTATGTTTTGCCCTCCCTTGATGATGTCAAGAGGGGGAAGTAGTTTAATTATGTCTTATGTGTGACCTCTTAACTCTTAGGTTTGCGTTCACCGTAATATGTCTTGCGACCTTGATTAGATGTTTTACTTAGACTAAGTATATTGAATCCTTCATGTCTTGATCATGTTTTGTATGTTTTATGTTGAATGCTTAAAGACTGGCTAACCATAGGTTATAGGGGAACTTCACACATTATTAAAACTTGCCATCATCAAAGGGAGAATTTGTTAGAACACACTTGGTTGATGATGCCAAGTTTCATTGTTATTTAATTATTTGCTTCTTAGTTATAATGTTTAGCATTTGAAGCACTCAATGAATTTCCAAAGATGGTTCAAGAATGATCAAGATAAAGTTATGACAAGAAATCCCTTAGCCTTAATCAAATGTTGTAAACGATTACAAATGCTTAGTGATTGAAGCAATCAAATGGACTCTCAAAGACGGCTTAACATGATCAAGATGAAGTCAACAAGAAGTCAAGACAATGATATGATCCTAGCATTAGTCGAAAAATATAAGAGTAAGTGTAACATTCTCATTTACGTCAAGTGCCTGCAAAACCATGCAATAGTGCACTGTACTGTGGTTTCTGATACTACCGTATGGAAGGACTTTTATTCGAAATGTTTAAGTGTCAAAATCTTTACAAATTTCATATTCTCAAAGATTTTACATTTGAATTATCCCAGTTTGAAAACAAATCTGAAATTTTAAGTCATAAATCCACATTGATTAATCCTCTAGATTTGTGCATTTACCTTTTACTAAAATGGTAAGTTGAACTTGTCAAAGTTCTAAAGTTAGAAATGCCTTTTTCCATTTTAGTAAAATGTCACATGTTGAGTGTTTTGGGAAGAGTTTTCTGATTTTGATCAATGACTTGTGCTCCAAGCCTATAGCCTAACACTTACCATCACTCAAAGGCTATCTATTTAATATTGGATTTAATTAACCTAAGTTGTACTACTTAGATGATCAAATCCACTATAAATAGGGTGCCTTTGCATCATTTATTACCTAAGACTTTTATGAGCATTAATTGTTAAAACACTTTGCAAAACATCAGCTCTTGTTCTTCAACTTATTTGCAAAATTGTTTTCTATTTTAAAAGTCTTCAAACGTTTTTCAAAAGGGCTGTAAATCTCCATGTATCAGTTCACTGCACTGTGGCA
This sequence comes from Silene latifolia, assembly GCF_048544455.1. Taxonomy (NCBI): domain Eukaryota; kingdom Viridiplantae; phylum Streptophyta; class Magnoliopsida; order Caryophyllales; family Caryophyllaceae; genus Silene; species Silene latifolia. The sequence goes on along the minus strand of NW_027413454.1, from coordinate 5,183 downwards.
TCTGAGTTTGTTCCATGATTCTCGTGTTTAGGTCTTAATTATGATCTCCATGTTCATTAAGTGAACGATTGAGATTAAAAGACTCTGTAAACATGTGAGATAGAACTTAAGTCGGAGTAGCTTTGAGCAAGTGAAAGTCTTGAAGCGGAGTAGCTTCAAGCAAATGCAACCGGAGTAGGTTGGCGAGTTATTTTCATTGTAAGAGGTTTAGTTGTTTGTGTAAATTTCTAAACAAGCAATAAAATAACGGTTGGACGTAGGCCTCGGAGTAGAGGTTGAACCAATTTTTTAAAACATCGTCTTGTTTGTTCATTTACTTTTACGTTTGTTCTCCTTATTTATATATTGTTTATCTCGCAATCTGTCTGTGTCACAGTGTTTAATACTGTGTCTCAGACCTGCTGATTGATTCAATCTTGTGAACTTAAAACGATTAAGTATCTCAAGTTTTCAACTTAAAAGGGATTCACTTAAGATTTTCATTGCTAAGAGTATTCAACTTAAAAAAGTATTCACTTTATATCTTCATTGCTAAGTTGAAGAAAAATACTCTTTCATTCATACTTTTCTGGTTTGTGCAACAATCGACTTTACTGTGACATATACTAAGCTAATTTCGTGTGTTTATACTTCTAACTCAAATAGTTCTAAGTATAAACACCTTTAACATTTAAAGTATTGTCCATATCAGCGTAGTCTATTGTCCTAGATTTCAAAGAAGCTTAATTCAAGCTTATAAATTTTAATTGGACACCTAATTCACCCTGTCTCCCTCTTAGGTGTTCTCGTCCTTGACTCTTCACTGGCCCGGCTAGAAAGCTGACGCCATGCGCAAGGGCTAGATATGCCTATACACATACCCCTTTATTCTTAGCCTTAAGTTCCCTTTTCCGCCCATGGTTCAGGAGTTCATTCGCCTGAACTCCTTTCCCATGGCTTAAATTGCTCCATGCGCATGGAGAATCATTTTGTCAACCGTCGCCCTAAACAACAACCTGGGTGCTGAGATTGGGCTAGCAGATCTGGCTCACAGATTTAAGTGTCGATCCCTGGGAAATAGCCAATATACCTTCAGGGCCATGGAGAAGACTGAGAACTTTCTTCAGTCTGCGGCCAAGGGCAAATATGACGGTTGGTATGAAGGGTTCTTCTACATCAAGCTTGACTCTATACCTCTGCACGTTGACTATCTCTTTGAGCACTGGATCCAAGCCAAAAGTAAGTGCACTTGCATGTCCCTTTTCTAGTTTCTCCTGCTGCTTACGCCCCTTACCTTTTGTTTGTATGCAGAACTTAAGAACCCTGCAAAGTCATCAGACGAGGATACCTTTATTGCTAATTTATTCTCCATCCCCGAGGAACAAAGAAGATTTTCTGCCCTACTCTCTAGTCCTGTCACTTCTGCCTCTAAAGAAACCGTGTCCTCTGGTAAGTGTCTGCCTCTGTTTCCGTGTTTGATTCTGGTGGCCTTGATCCTTTGTTTCCATTACTCTGAGACCCTCCACCTGCTTCTTGAAATTTGCAAGAAGTACCGAGGCCAACGCTTCGAGATCCCGATCGTCGAGGCAAGAAGAGGGTTCTTTGAATTTACCACATCTCCTGCCTCCTCAAAAAAAAAAGACCTGCCCCTATGCCTACACCTGAACCGATAAAGGTCACTCCTATTTCTCGTGCCCTTGGCTCCCCTCCTTGTGCTGATGATGATCTAATTCGCATCCCTGCTGGATATGGCGATGCGGATCACATTGCCTATTGGCCCTTGATGGAGCGTTTCTTGACGCCAACCTGCTCCAAGATCTTTGACGAAACAGATCCCCAGGAGATGGTTAACCTTGCTGCTGAACAGAGTTTTGCTGCAAGTCTGCCCTGCCTTTCTTTTTTTTTGTCGCTTTTACTATAATCCTGCTGCTTCTTTACTGACTGCTTTTCGTGTGCCTTAAGCTCTGCAATTTTCTTTATACCTCCGTAACATGCTGAAGAGGACCAAGATTGAATGCCTAGCTGCAGTGGGGAAGAACAAAGAGCTGTCAGCTACCTGTGCTAAGATGAGGGAGCAACTACATGCAGCCAAGAAGGAGATGGAGGTGGCCAACGACCAGCTGGCCCGACGTAGGAGGATAATCGTGTTCTCTCCACGTGGCTGACTGAAGCTGAGGCTCGTGCTATGGAGATGGATGAACTACCCAGGAACTTGGGAGCCTATACTGCCTTTGTGGGAAGGATTGATTGCACCAGGGCCTATACTGAGGGGAGGCACACCACCTGGAATTTGGAGGAGGAGCGAGCTGAATTTGCATGTGCCTTCCCTAATGGCATGGATTTAAGCGCTCTGTGCCCCCATAAAGCTGAGGTTGCTGAGCCTGAGCCTGAAGTTCTTGCCATGGATACCTCTGGAACCATCTCTGGGATGAATGTTGTAGAGGAGGTCCTAGCACAGACGACTGGTGGTGATGCTGTTAAGATTCTCGAGGCTGATCAAGTACCTGCATTGGAGTATCAGAGGGAGCATGGGAGGTAGGGTAAAATTCAGGACGCTGTTATTAAGAGGATTGACCTCTCTTAAAAAACTTTAATCATGTTTCTAGGGACTTGGCCCTGTGTGGTGCAAGTTTTGAAATTATATTTTGAAACTTTTCATTTTTGTTTTTCGATTGTGCCTGCCGGTGTGCATGTTGGAACTCTTGGCGTCTACTTTTGGTAGCATGTGCCTTTATTTTTAAGTACTTTAGGCCTGGCTCTCAGACCTCTTTTGTCATAATTTGCTTTTTCTTTGGTCGTATGTCCTCTTAGTCTGGAGTTGGGAACCCACCTTATGATTTCCCAGGAGACTGTCCTGGTTCCAAGTGTACAGTCCCTGGTCACATTTATAGTGCATGTGTTTGATAAAATATTTTACCCACGGCGTAAAATATTTTATCAATAGGATAGCTAGTTAAAGCGTACCTTTTCGTTGTCCTCTTCTGGTTAACATGGGGTGTTGCATCCCCTGTGGTTCTAGCATTGTACTGCGTGCATGCACCTATGTATATAGCCCTGGGATCTCAATGCCCTCGTCGTAGCTACGTTTTATCCCGGATTAACGCTGATATGCAGGTGGTCTTTGTATCGCCGTGTCCTGCCATCTCCAGTTCGTACGCCCTCCATGTGGTTAACTTTGTTGCGTCTGGTTGTCCCACATGGCTGGGATTGGACCCTTCATATTTACTCTGCCTGACAGACAACTTACATTAGTACTCCGAGCCTTTCTTCCAATAAGCATAAAGATTCTAAGCACCACAAATTACTTGGTGCTATCTTATGGTGTTCCAGGGCAACGACTGGATCCAGGAAGCGACAACTTGCACTACTTAGCTTTCAAAACGACTCAATTGATCAAAAATAATTAAAAATGAAAGGAAAATTAACCATAACTTAATAAGTATAGTATATATTACCCCCACCCCCGTTTTTTTTTTGCTTCATGGACTGTTGAAGGGTCCTCTGTACACTAAGTTCCAGCACCTTGTCAGAGAAAGTACTGTTTCAGATGGCGAATGTTCTAGGGTTTGTACAGGATTTGACCGTGCATGGTTATCAGCCTGTATGCCCCATTCCCAACAATGCTTTCGACCTGATACAGTCCTTCCCATTTGTAAGCATATTTTCTTGCTTTCCGGTTCTTGGTGTTTTGGAACACCCTTCTAAGCACTAGGTCCCATACTACAAGGGTTCTCACATTGGCGTTTTTGTTATACGTCATTGCTACTGATTGTTTGTACGATGCCATGCGTATGTAAGCACTTTATCTTAGTTCGTCAACTATGTCCAGGCTTCTGGCCATTTCTATCTGATTGTGTTCTGCTGTTTGACATCCATATCTATGCGTTAGTACCAGAACTTCCGATAGAATTACGGCTTTCGCACCGAACACCAGACTGAATGGTGTCTGCCCCTGTTGCTGTTTTTGGTGTTGTCCTATCTGACCAGAGTACTAGTGGCAATTCGTCTGCCCACTTGCCCCCAAGTTCCTCTAGCGTTTTCTTTAGGTTTTCTACTATGATTTTGTTACTAGATTCTACTTGTCCATTTGTCTGGGGATACTGGGGAGCATATTTTATTAACGTTATGTTCCACCGTGAGCAAATACTTCAGTGTTATTAGATATGAATTGGGACCCATCCCTTCGGGGACATCTGATAAAATTGAAACGACACAGAGAAGATTAGCATGGCCCCTGCGCAAGGATGACAAGCATAAATCGAGAAATGGTCCAAAATTTTCTCTTTGTTTGTAATTTGTATGTCAGTAATGGTGGTGGTGATGATGTAATTCCTGAATGATTATCATTATTATAATATATTCAGAGTTCACCAAAAAAAAAAAAGAATTGGGACCCGTTGTCGCACACGATTTCAGATGGTATTCCAAATCTGCAGATGATGTTACATTTTATAGACAAAATCACTTGTGACTCCTTTACCTCTGTCATTCTGATATGCTCATATTTCTACTATCTATTTAGCATATTTTAAGTACAATAAAGCGACATTGGCATGCAGTTTTTCATCATTTACGTCACTATTACCGTTTTTCGAGTGTCGGGGTAATAATGGAGTTTTGAGCAATGATCGGAAGCAAAGACATGTCTTGAAGTCTACCATGGTACAAAATATTTACAAGAAAGAAAGAAGACTAACTAAGACATGAAGAAGTGAAAGGATGAAGCAATTGAAGATTTGAAGCTTCATTTGCATAAGGATCGACTTCAAATGAGAATATCTTGAGTTCTAGAGCTCGTATCGATGCAAGGCCAAGTGGAGGTGAAATCTTATGTTCTTAGCTTTCCAACGACATGTCACACGTCTCACTTGGCCAAGTCACGAGAGAGATATGGCCTTTTGAAAAATGCAGTCCAAGGGCTTGGGCGCACTGTGCGCCCCTCCCTATGCTATAGAGCGCACCGTGCGCCTTTTCTGGGTATCACGCGTTTTGATTACAAGCTCCCATCCAACTTAGCCCATCATTTCCTCTTTAACCTAGGACTATATATAGGTGAATACCATTAGTGATTCACTATCTTATGTTTTATCTTATGATTTATTTTGTTAATCAAGTTGTAATTTGAAGAATTATCATCTAATTTGGGTTTGAGATCTATTATGGAGAACTAATCTCCTTTCTTAATCCAATCTCAAAGGTGTAAT
>NW_027413453.1:0-42240 GCF_048544455.1 Silene latifolia | reverse complement strand
AATATAATAATAATATAATAATAATAATAATAATAATAATAATAATAATAATTGTTCCGGGTGTAAATCCAGAGCAGATGTTTGATACCACTCGTTGCTAGTAGAATGATGTCCTTGCTAGAATCCTTCCCCGCGGTCTCCCGAAACGATGAACAAATCGAGGGCTCGGCTTTGGCCGAGCGTACTCACTCCGACGCTCAAGTCGTTGAACTTAGAGAGGTAAGTTGTGGTTACTTGGCTAAGAGTGTATTGTAGAGAGATAAGGAAGATATTACCAGATGAATAGTGTTTATTAGGTCAATTTGTGGATCCTTCCCTCAATGAAGTTTGAGGAGTATTTATAGGCATTCACCTTTTGTCACGTAGTGGCCAAGTGGCCACGTGGCTCATTAGGTGGAAAGACCGTTGTACCCTCGGCCGATGGACCTGTGGTGGGCTCGCCGAGGGTCTTGGATATGAGTACGCGGATATGTATCCCGGCTGGCTAGTTTGTCCGGCCGAGACCCGTGACAAAGCCGATGGATTGTATCGGCTAGGCTGTCTAAGTCGTTTGACTTTGCTATGGATACCCTTGACCTTGCTCAATATGTTGACTTGAGTCGGCGGTGCGAATATGCCCCATCAATTTGCCCCAGCGTAGTCTATGCCGTGGCATGGGCTCCGGCGTATGTTGAGTGTATATTCTGCGCAAGTGTTATGCAAAAATCTTCTGCGTCGGCTTCTTCTGATGCATCGGCTTGATCATTCGTAGGCCTACCATATCCCCCCTCCACATGGATGCGTGAAGGGTATCCGATGTGGGAAAGAATGATGATGCCGGCCGAGACCAGGGCTGAGAGTGCCGGTTATTTCTGATTGCCCCCGGCCGGTGCTTCATGGCTTGGTCGATCGTGTGGCCGGCGGAGAGCGGGTGCTTAGGAATTTGTTGCGGGAGATGAACAGGCGAAGAGATGTGAATGAGCGTGTTGAATACGCCTGGTAATCGTAGCATTGATTGACATTCAAGCGTTGCAACGATTGACATTCCGTGGTTGCATGTCCGACACGTGTCTGCTTGCTGATTGGTTGACGCTTCATGGGCCGTTCCCTGATTGGTCCCTCTTCATGGGCTTTCCCCTATAAATAGGGTAGTTATTCCGTGATTTTGGCCATTACTTTCATTTCCTCAAATTTTCGAAAATTCTCCCAAAATCTTCATCTCTAAACTCTCAAGGGTTTTCCTTTCTTCAAATCTTCGGTCTTCGATCCGGCGAGTGTATTTCTTCAAGGTAATCAAACAAATTTTCTCTTATTTCGTTAGTAATTTGCGAACATGTCTTCCGTTGATGCCGGGGCTAGTACTTCTGCGCCGAGGGATTCCCCGTCGCATTTTGACGAAGAGGAGATACTAGAAGCCGTCCCGTTAAGGTTTGGGGGCCCTAGGTCTCTCTCTCCCGTTGCTGGTTCGCCCCTCCGGGAGGAGTTGGAGGATGAGGATGATGCTGATGATGAGGGGGCTCCCGTTGTTGGGGGAAGGACGACTGTCCTGGATCATGGTGAGGCCTGCACGACTGGCCTCGACCGTGCATTTACAAATAAATTCGCAAGCAGTTCCGGAGAGACTCTTTTCGGAGATCATTTCTCCTTTGGTGAGGGGTATAAGATTGTTATCCCTAAGGAGGGTCAGGCGGTCTGCTGTCCTCCCCCGGGTCATATTGGCGTGTACATTAGGCATCTGGAGTATGGGCTCCGGTTTCCTTTGAATGAGCACGTCATGGCCATTATCAAAGCTATGAACGTCGCCGTGGCCCAACTGCATCCGTTGGCCATGAGGACGATAGTCAGCTTTGTATGGATCTGTCTTTTTAGGGGGGAGGTCCCATCAGTTAACTTGTTTCGCCGCCTCCATAGTCTTCGGCCGTCTAAATCCGGCAAAGTGGGGTGGTACAGCGTACAGGCGGAGCCGGGCTACGTCTCTGTGAACAAACTCACCTCTTGCAAAGACTGGCCAGGGCGATGGGTGTACGTCCAGGTGCCGGATGACTACCCATTGCCCCGGTCATTCCAGAGCCCCGTTCACTTACGGTGTGAGACCCGGGATGAGTATGAGAAACACATCATCCGGGGCGGCAAAGTTAAGATGGACGTTTCTTTTGTCCCCCTTACTGTGGATGAGAAGCGGGCGGTGCAGCTGTTTGATGCTAAGGAGGGATGGATACCCCCGACTCAGATCATTGTCCAGGATGAGCTGCTATGCCGCGTCGGCCTCATACCGGCCCTCAGCTGGGGTGAGTGGGGTCGGTGTGAGGCCCACCTTTGCTTGTTATGTTCCTTTTTCAGAGCTTCGTTTTACTTCCTTTATGTAACTCTTGTTTGATGATTTTCGCAGATCGGTTTGGGCGGGATCTGTCTGAGAAGGACTTGAAGAGGCTAGGGCTTGACAAGGACGGGAAGATTGTCAATCTGCGTCCTACGGCTGATTCGAAAGATCGCAGGCTATCCCCCAACGAAGTCATGGAAAAGCAGACTAGGGGTTGGATCGGAGACGGCCCGAGCACGGGTTCTTGTAGGCGTGCCGAAAAGATCGAAGAAGGCGGCGTCGAAGTCGGCGGCGGTTTCAACGCCAACTCCCTCTTCGCCCTTGGTGGTCCAAGAGGGTCATGTGGAGGTGATCAACATTCCTGAGGAGGAGGTGACCGCTGATAAGGTCCCTTCTCCGAAGAAGAGGAAGGACCCACCGTCTGCTTCCAACGTTGCCGGGGAGGAACCTGCCTCCACCAGCCCTCAGAATAAGAGGGTCCGAACTGGTACGGATCTAACTTGTGGTTCGGATTTAGCCGGTTCGTTGGACGTTCCTGATGACAGACTTTCCGATGTATCAATGCATGGTGACATGGATGCTCTGTGTAAATTTTTTGTAGATCCATCATCGGCAGCCGGCGTTCTGACTGCACGGCAACCAGAGAAGCGGCCTGAGAAGGTCCCTGAAGAGGCGGGTGATAGAAATGTCACCGTTGACTCCTCAGCTCAGCAAATTCCTCCCACCGAGCTCGTGGCGGAGGGTGAGAGACTATACAAGAAGTTGGGGAAGTGGATCCGTTTAGCCGGCTCCCTCGTCACGGAGCAGGAAAAGGCCGCGGCCCAATCTGGGCCACTGATTGCAAAGCTCAAGCTTGATCTCTCTGCTGCGAGGGGGGAAGCCGCGAAGGCTAAGCGCGATCTCGTTGCTGCCGAGAAGCGTGTGGAGGAGGCTGAGAAGTTGCTGAAGGCCGAGAGGGCCAAAGTTGAGGAGGCTGATGGTGCCACGGCCAAGATGATGGCGGAGCGGGATAGGTATAAGGAAACCTATGACGCCGTGGTTGCCAAGAGGGACGAGTGGAAGGATCAGTTCCAGAAACAGGCGGAGGCGCTCGGGGACGCACAGGCTATCATTGCTCAAAAGGAGAAGGATATTGAAATGCTTCAAGATGATCTCCTCCCTAACATGTGCGTTCAATTCCGGGACCAAGCTGAGGAGGCGGCTAAGGCGGCAATCAGGAAGCTCGTGGAGGCAGGCTCTGTCCCCGATGGCTTCCCGTGGGATAAATATGACCAGCTCCTTGATGAGATGGCTGAGGCTGCGGAAGCAGCGGCTGCTGAGAAGGAGGAGGCGGCGAAGGCGCTCGGAGATAGCGTTGGCCAAGGCGGCCTATGAGGCAAAGGAGGCCGAAAAGGAGGCTGAGAATGTCGGGCCTTCTTTTGAGCCGGCCACCGTGGACGTTGCTGCCTCTGATGGAGGGCAGCATCAGGCATAGGGAGACGGGCGGTTGTCACCAGACTCACCCGGCGTCTCGGATAGCCTTAGCTGTTCGGGGGCCAACTATTGAGCCTTTCCTCCCTGCCATCTTTTGGCGCTTCAATTGATATGATTGTAATCTTTTGCTTTTCTTTTTCCTTGTTTGTAAAAAAAAAACAACTTTCTTGGTAGGTTGTGTTTAGGCTTGCCCCTATGGGGACGGCCGTCGTCTGTATTCTTTTCTCAGCTCTTTTAACAAAGTTTATCCTTTTGGCCTTTGGCTTGGCCGAGGCGTTTGATCAACCACCTTTGTTTGTCCTTTTGCGTTATTAATTGAGTGCCTTCATTTTTACCTTTGGTATGGCCGAGGCGGTTTGAATGCACATCTCAAATTAATAACGTCTTTTTATGTACTGACGTACCGGTCATTGTGTCCTCCGTCGCTCTCGGCCAATTGCCAAGGTAACGGGGTCATGGCTCGGCAGCAATTCTTCGAGCGTGCCGGTCATTGTGTCCCCGTCGCTCTCGGCCAATTGCCAAGGTAACGGGGTCATGGCTCGCGAAGAATTCTTCGAGCGTGCGGTCATTGTGTCCCCGTCGCTCTCGGCCAATTGCCAAGGTAACGGGGTCATGGCTCGGCAGCAATTCTTCGAGCGTGCCGGTCATTGTGTCCCCGTCGCTCTCGGCCAATTGCCAAGGTAACGGGGTCATGGCTCGGCAGCAATTCTTCGAGCGTGCCGGTCATTGTGTCCCCGTCGCTCTCGGCCAATTGCCAAGGTAACGGGGTCATGGCTCGGAAGAATTCTTCGAGCGTGCGGTCATTGTGTCCCCGTCGCTCTCGGCCAATTGCCAAGGTAACGGGGTCATGGCTCGGCGGCAATTCTTCGAGCGTGCGGTCATTGTGTCCCCGTCGCTCTCGGCCAATTGCCAAGGTAACGGGGTCATGGCTCGGAAAATTCTTCAAGCGTACCGGTCATTGTGTCCCCGTCGCTCTCGGCCAATTGCCAAGGTAACGGGGTTATGGCTCGGCAGAATTCTTCGAGCGTGCGGTCATTGTGTCCCCGTCGCTCTCGGCCAATTGCCAAGGTAACGGGGTTATGGCTCGGCAGAATTCTTCAAGCGTACGGTCATTGTGTCCCCGTCGCTCTCGGCCAATTGCCAAGGTAACGGGGTTATGGCTCGGCAGCAATTCTTCAAGCGTCACGGTCATTGTGTCCCCGTCGCTCTCGCCAATGCCAAGGTAACGGGGTTATGGCTCGGCAGCAATTCTTCATTGGGTGGCAACTATGGAGGGGACAAGCACTTGGATGGAAAACTTGGTTGTTTCTTTATTTAAGATCATGCGTTGGGGTGTCCACACTGGGTTTTGACACCTCCGCCGCTACACAAAGTACTTTCTCAAGTTGTCGGTGTTCCAAAGTGGCTCATCAAAGGCACACCCTCCATGTCCGTCACCCGTATGTACCGCCTCATTTCTTCAACCACCTTGTAGGGACCCTCCCGCCTGGCCGTCGGTTTCCGTGAATGTTTCCTTTGTTGGTGGCGGCCGACTTTCTTAGGACTAGGTCTCCTACTTGTAAGTCCCTTTGTGGACTCTTCGGTTTAGGCTCTTCTCATACGGTTTTGGTATACTTTGCTAAGTTGAGGCGTGTTTGTATCCCGCTCTCTTCGACCAGCTCTAGGGAGGCTTTAAGGCCTTCCTCATTTTCGACCGGGTTAAAGGTAGCCGTTCGAATGTTGGCACCGTCGCTTCAACCGGTAGGACTGCGCGGATCCATAGACTAAGTGGAAAGGGGAGTACCCCGTTGCTTCTTTCTCCGTGGTTCGTAGGGACCATAGGACGCCGGGTAGTTCATCGGCCCACCTTCCTTTAAGGTCTTCCACCGTCTTCTTCAAACCGTGAGGATCGTTTTATTGGTCGCCTCCGCTTTGTCCGTTGCTCCGTGGGTGGCGACGGAGGAGTATGCAAACTTGATGCCAAGCTCTTCTAACCAGTTCATTATTAGGTCACTCCAAAACTCCCGGCCGTGGTCAAATACCATGACTTGGGGCAATCCGAAACGGGTTATAACATTTTCCCAGATTACCTTTCTGACGGCCGCTGTGGTCTTCGCCGGTACCGCTACAGCTTCAACCCATTTGGTGAAGTAATCAACGGCGACGATCAAGAACTTCCTTCCTCCGGAGGCCGTTGGAAATGGCCCTAGCATGTCCATCCCCCATTGTGCGAAGGGGAGGGGGCTAAGCACCGGTTGCAGGTCTCGGGAAGGAGCGTGTATCACCGGGGCATGCATCTGGCAGTTTGCGCACTTCTTGGTCTTCGTTCTGGAGTCCTGAAGCATGGTGGGCCAGAAGTAGCCGGCTCGGAGAGCTTTGTGGGCTAGCGTTCTTGCCCCCATGTGGTGTCCGCATATGCCCTCGTGAATCTCTGTCAGTATTAGCTCTGCGTCGGTTGGACCGACACATTTCAAGAGTGGTCTTATTACGGACCTTCTGTATAGTTCTCCTTCGAACACCAAATACCTCGCGGCGATTCTTTTTATCTTGGCCGAGAGATTGCGGTCCCCCGGTAACTCACTTGTAACTTTGTACTTCATTATCGGAGTCATCCATGTTGTCTCGGTCTCTACGTTGCCCATTATGTCAACGTCCTCGGTGATACTCTTCGTATTCCTGATATCTACCAGCACGGTTCGGCTGATGTTCTTGATGGTTGAGCTGGCAAGTTTGGAGAGAGCGTCGGCCCGGTTGTTCTCGGACTTGGGGATGCACTGAATTTTGAAGAACTTCAATTTTGCTGTGTCGGCTTTTACCCTTTCCAGGTATCTTACCATCCCATCGTCTCGCGCCTCGAACTCTCCTCTGATTTGGTTGGTAACCAACAGTGAGTCTGTCTTTAAAACAATGTGTTCTGCTCCCGCGCCCGGCTAGTTCGACCCCCTGTTATCACTTTTGCTTCGTATTCGGATTCGTTGTTTGAGGCTGGGAAGGTGAATTTCAAAGCGTACTCAAACTCGTCCCCGTTTGGGCTGATGATAAGGATGCCGGCGCCTGCGCTGCTTGTTGTGGAGGACCCATCGGTGAATACCTCCCATACACCGGGGTGTATCTCCTCTTGATATGTGCACTCGGCGTAAAAATCTGCAAGTGCTTGCCCCTTTATCGAAGGCCTTGGTTTGTATTGAATGCCGGCCGATAGCTCCACCGCCCACTTGACGAGTCTGCCGGATTGTTCAAATTTTTCCAGTGCTTTCTCTAACGGCTGGTTGGTCGGGACCGTCACGGATGGGCATCGAAGTAGGGTTTTAACTTTCTTGCGGCGATGACGACAAAAAAGGCGCTTTTCAACAAGCGGGTAGTTTCTTTCGGCGGGCAACAATGTGTGGCTGACAAAGTAGATTGGGTGTTGCTGCTTGTCTTCTTCCCTGACGATTACGGCACTGACCGTGGCCGAGGTAACTGCTATGTATAGGTATAGCGTCTCCCCCAGTATCGGCCTGGACAGAGTTGGGAGAGTCTGAAGATGGGCTTTTAGCTGTTGGAAAGCCGTGCTCTGTTCCTCCCCCCAGCTGAAGTCTTTATTTCCTTTCAATACTTTGAAGAATGGGGTGCTCTTGTCGGCTGACCGAGAGATGAAACGGGCTAGGGCCGCCATTCTTCCGGTCAGTATCATAACCTCTTTTCGATTCCTTGGCTCCGGCAGTCTAGGATTGCTCGACTTTGTCCGGATTGGCATCAATGCCTCGCACCGACGAGCACGCCGAGGAATTTACTGCCCTCGGACACCGGTTGCACTTCATTGGATTGAGCTTCATCTTGTATTTCCTTAGTGAGCAAAATGTCTCGTGTAAGTCGGCCAGTGCTTTCATTTGTCGACTTGCTCTTCACAATGGCATCGTCGACGTAGGCCTCAATGTTTCGCCCTTTTTGGCTCTGGAATACTTTGTCTACCAGTCTTGTATATGTTGCTCCGGCGTTCTTCAAACCAAACGGCATCATTTTGTACATGTATGTGCCGTTCGCGGTGATGAATGCGCATTTAGGCATGTCCTCCTCATCCATGAATACCTGGTGATATCCCGAGAAGGCGTCTAGCGAGGCTCATGGTGTAGCTCCGGCCGTGGCGTCGATTAAGCTATCTATCCGAGGCAAAGGGTAACAATCCTTGGGGCATGCTTTATTAAGGTTGGTAAAATCTACGCACATTCTCCATGCCCCTGATGACTTCTTTACCATCACGACGTTGGCTAACCACTCAGGATAAGTACAAGGCATGATGAAGCCCGCCTCTAGTAATTTATCTACCTCGGCCTTGATGGCGTCATCCTTCTCGGCTGAGGAGTTTCTCATCCTTTGCTTGACAGGGCGAGCGGTGGGAAGTACGTTTAGCTTGTGAATAATTACCTCCCGGCTCACGCCTGGCATCTCGGCCGCTGAGTAGGCGAAGACGTCTTTGTTTTCCCTCAGCAGATCTAGGAGAGCGGCTCTGAATTTTGGTTCCAGGTCAACGCCGATAGTCACGGTGCGGCCTGGGTCAATCTCTACCTCCTCGGTCTCCGCTCCCTCTACCATGCCGACGGTGGTATCCATGGGTTTGCTATCCTGTCGTAAGGATGGGCTTTTCCCCTTTGCTGATTTCTTCGCCGTACTGAAGGATTGCAGGTTGCACCCTCTGGCGGATACTTGGATATTCGCCACCTTATCGTCTTCGTTCTTCGAGGTGAGTTTATGCGCTTCCCCCCGGTCCGAGACATACATCAATGTCAGAGCCCGGATGGACATCACCGCGTCGGCCGCACTCAGGGTGTCTCGGCCTATGAGGACGTTGTAGGCGGATGAACCGTCAATGACCACGAATTCCGACATAACGCTCCTGGCTGCACCTCGCTCTCCGAACATTACTGGCAGTCTGATTGACCCCAGGGGTACCATGCCGGCCCCAGAGAAGCTGTACAGCGGGCTGGTACAGGGGGTCAAGTCTTCAACCCTCAGACCGAGGCTAAGAAAGCATTCTCCGTACATAATATTTGTGTACGCGCCTGTGTCAATTAGGCACCTTTTTACCAAGTGGTTGGCTATGTCCAGGTGGACTGTAAGCGGGTCGCTGTGAGGAGCGACGACTCCTTCGTAATCCTTCTTTCCGATGGTCATATCGGGGATGTTGGAAGCGGGGGTTGCTAAGTTGGGCACAAAGTTGACGGCTTGATATAGCTCATTTAGGTGCCGTTTATACCTACGAGTGGACTCGCCGCTCTCGTTGTCCCCGATGACGACATTAATTACTCCTTTCCGTTCTAAAGCGGGTCTCTTAATTGATCCGCCGGCAATATATTTGCCTAGGCTCCCCTTCCGGATCAGTTCCTCAATGGCATCCTTCAGATGTCGACAATCGTTTGTTAAGTGGCCGGTGGAGCCGTGGTACTCGCAGTATTGGCTTGTGTCACCGTCGCCCCTCGGCCTAGGGGGCCTTTCCCACTTCTGACCTTCGCTCCTGCTTAGGGCGAAGACTTCTGCGGCGGATACGACCAGGGGGGTGTGATCATTGTACTGTTTTCGGTAGTATGGTGCTGAACTCCCCCCGGCGCCCGTCGAGTTCTGTTTCCTGGTGGGTTTATCGGACCGTGACCTATTATCGCCACGGCGCCTTTCTTCCGGGCTGTCCTCCCGGCGGCTTTTCTTTTCTGAGGGCTCAGTCTCGCTGGGGCCTACCCAGGTTTTGTGGTAGTCTTCTACTTTGATGGCCTGATCGGTCATCTTCCTGACGGCATTCATGCCCAAACCCCCGTGTTTGATGAGCTCGTCTTTTAAGTCTCCCTTTGGGAGGCCTTTCATTAGTGCGAAAGCCGCTAGTTCGGGGTTGATCTCCCGAATCTGCTGTACCCTGTCCTCGAACCTCTTCACATAGGCTCGTAGAGACTCGCCTTCCTCCTGTTTGATAGTTAGGAGGTCCGATGTCTCCACGGCCCTCCTTTTGTTACAAGAGTACTGGGCCAAGAAGGCGTCCTTTAGGTCGGCGAAACAATATACCGAGCCGTCGGGAAGTCTCTTGTACCAACTCTGAGCCATCCCATGCAGAGTCGTTGGGAAGACCCGGCACCAGACTTCATCGGGCTGTTCCCATATCGACATGTGAGACTCAAAGGCCTCGGCGTGGTCGGTTGGGTCACTATCTCCTTTGTATGTGAGCGTCGGCAGCTTCAGTTTGGGTGGCACGGCGGTCTCTAGAACATAATCACTGAGAGGCTGTTTGACCACGTGTCGGATGACACGCGGCGACCGACTCCTCGCATTCCTGGTCCGGCTTCTCTCCTCGTAGCGGGAAGGGCTCCTTCTTCGACTCGGACTTCTTCTCCGACTCTCCTGAGTCGGACTTCGCTGGTTCCCCCGGGGTGTTCCCCGTCGATGTTGCGGCGACGCAGTCCTCTCCCGAGTGCGAGATGGACTTATGTTCACCACGTCCACTCTGGGCTCCTCCGGCGTCTTGATAGGGTCTGCTTCTCCCGTGCTTCGTTCAAATTTCTTGGAGTCACGCCCTGGGCCCTGGTTTTTTGGACGGTTTCCGCCGCTTGCGTCGGCGAGCCTGCGTGAGTTGGTGCACTCCCAATCAGGTCTAGGAGTGTCTTCAGTTTTGCTATGTCAACCACTTGCCCCATGATGGTGACCTGGTTGACGGGCGGCGGTGTGTCCGGTGTTATCGGCATTCCGAATTCTGGCTGGACTACTCCGCCGGTGGAGGGTTGTACTACTCCAGAATGGCGAAATGTATCATCTTGGTAGAAGGTGGTTTCGTCGGTTGCGACTATCTCTTGTTGTTTTGACATCTTCTTAGCTTTTGGGGTGGGTTTTTTTTTGTGTTTTTGTTTTTGTTGTTTTGGGAATGAATTTGACTAGCTTTTAGTGTGTATTCCCCACAGACGGCGCCAATTGTTCCGGGTGTAAATCCAGAGCAGATGTTTGATACCACTCGTTGCTAGTAGAATGATGTCCTTGCTAGAATCCTTCCTGCGGTCTCCTGAAACGATGAACAAACTGAGGGCTCGGCTTTGGCCGAGCGTACTCACTCCGACGCTCAAGTCAGTGAACTTAGAGAGGTAAGTTGTGGTTACTTGGCTAAGAGTGTATTGTAGAGAGATAAGGAAGATATTACCAGATGAATAGTGTTTATTAGGTCAATTTGTGGATCCTTCCCTCAATGAAGTTTGAGGAGTATTTATAGGCATTCACCTTTTGTCACGTAGTGGCCAAGTGGCCACGTGGCTCATTAGGTGGAAAGACCGTTGTACCCTCGGCCGATGGACCTGTGGTGGGCTCGCCGAGGGTCTTGGATATGAGTACGCGGATATGTATCCCGGCTGGCTAGTTTGTCTGGCCGAGACCCAGGTGACAGGCCGATGGATTGTATCGGCTAGGCTGTCTAAGTCGTTTGACTTTGCTATGGATACCCTTGACCTTGCTCAATATGTTGACTTGGTCAGCGGTGCAGAATATGCCCCATCAATAATAATAATAATAATAATAATAAATTATAATAATTAAAAGATTCTACACTTTATTTTTTGCATCCAAAAATATTATTTATAATAATACTTCCCTAAATTAATTTTTTTTGAAACTCCACCTTCATAATAATCTGATGTGGGACAATTCAATTATTTATATGTAGTATGTTCACCACACCTACATTATTTTTCAATATGGGACAAGTAATATACTTAGAAAAAAACATCATATCATATATATAAGTATAGAAAAATCGTACGAACATAGTATAGTACTAGTTTGAATGCCCGTGCATTGCAACGGGGTAATTAACTTATTTATAATGCAAAAAAACATAAGGGTTTAATGTTTACATTTTATGTCTAATGATTTGTTTACATATTATTAAAATATATCTTTTAAAAAAAAATAAAAGACTAATATATACGTGGGTTAACTCTTATTTATAATCATATAATCACCTCACCTTATACTAATCTTTCGATGTGGTACAATTCTACTATTTATAAGTAATATATTCACCAAACTTGGATAATTTTTCTGATGTGGGACAATTCTACTATTTATACGTAGTATATCATCAAACCCGCATTGTTTTTCAATGTGGAACAAATAACATACTCAAAATTACACCATCATTTTTGAACTTAGTTCGACATTCAACTAGATCCAGAATACCGAATACGGTTAATTGTTACTCATTATATTTAATAGTTATATTTAAATTTAATAATATGATCAAGTACTCTCCATTAATATTTGTCGCTGTTTTTCTTCATTTTTTTCATCATAATTGAGATACGGAAATTTCCCGTGGTACCCCTTAATTTTGTCAGATTTTTCATGTTACCCCTACTTTTAAGAATCTGCCTATGGTATCCTTGAAGTTCCATTTTTTTGCCCATGGTACCCCCTAATGTAAAGGCTGTTAAATAGACGTTAAGTTTGATGACGTGGCAATAAAATAACAATTAAAAAATAGTACCCTCTTTATTGTTTTATTGGTACGGATATCTCTCTCTTTTAAATGAAAATTTAATTAAGTATATCATTATAATATTGGAAATTTCTCATGGTAACCTTGAACTTTGATAGATTACACATGGTACCCCTAATTTTAAGTTTCTACAAATGGTACCCCTGTGTTCACCTTTTTCTTTCCCAGAATACCATTTGACAACTTCCGTCATAACGTCATTGCTCCTATGACTTTTGACCCCTTTTTCTTTTTTTATATAGTACACAAACACTTCATCATCTAATTCTTAAATCCAAATTTTATTTAATAAACTAACATTTAATACCTAAATAACAAAACACAAATAGCATGGCATGCTCAATTACTCAAGTTACTCATAAGAGTAACGACGTTATGAAAAAAGTAAACACAAGGGTATTATATGTACAAACTTAAAATTAGGGGTATTATGTGTAATCTAACAAAATTCGAGGGTACCATGAAAAATTTCCGTTATAATATTGACCATTTTATCGATCTTTCTCCCACCTAAAAAAATGTTACAACTTTAAAAATTTAACATTTAATTCAAGATTATGTTTAAAGTCTCTTATATAATAAGTATACTTTGAGAGATTCAATATATTTGGGGTGATACCTAAGTTCCAAGGATAAATCCTATTTATAATCATGGGATCACCCCACCTTATGATAATCTTATGATGTGGGACAATTCAACTATTTATACGTAGTAGTATATATTTATCACACCTACATTATTTTTCAATGTGAGACGAATAACATATTTAAAAGTACACCATATTTTTTGAACCTAATTCGAAATCCAACCCGATTTAATAATAAGCAAATACTACATTATCTATTAATATTCATATGTTTGTTTTTTTATTTTTTTTTATCATAATTAAAATATGTGCAAATGATATGAACCTATACTCTAATGATAGAATTTTTTTTAACACAATTCTAATTATATTATTTAAACGTAGTACATTTACCACACCTATATTATTTTTCAATATGGGACATATAAAATCTATAGGTAGAAAATATAATGATATAAACTTTTAAGAGCTCTCCAAGACAATACTTAAGTGACTCAAAAGATTTTTGGTTGATGCCTAAGTTCCAAGTATGCCTCCTATTTATAATTATAGAATCAGCCACCTTATACTAATATTTCGATGTGGGACAATTCTACTATTTATATGTAGTATGTTCACTACACCTACTTATTTTTCAATGTGGGACAAAACATACTAAAAAATACGCAATTTTTCATATTAAGAAGTACACCATCTTTAATATGTGCAAATAATATGAAATTTATACTCTAATGATAGCATTTTTTACCACAAAGCTAATTATATTATTTTCATAATTTTTTTAACGATATTTTTTTGGACAAATGAAATGTAAAAGTTTGATATAAAAATTGGAAATATCACTTGAATATAATTTAGGAAATATACATATTATAATAATTAAAAGATTCTCTACTTTATTTTTTACATCAAAAATTATACTTTTCTAAATTAATTTTTGATGATGTGGACGCTCTCAGATCGCTCGAAAAAACTCTCTTATATATATATACTAGATTTAATGCCCGGGCAATGCCCGGGCCACTTGTAATATTCTATCGCTTGAACTACCGTTAAACGTTAAGTTATAAAATAATCAATACAATTGTCAACTCCCATATACAAAGGTTATGTTCTTTTGGACTGAATGGAGCTCAACCGAACTAAATTTAGTTAAAGTAAAGTGAAGTGAACTGAATTGAATTGAAATTTGCTCAGATAAATATAGCTAAAATAAGCCGAGTTTAACTGAACTGAGCTGAACTAAACTGGACTGAGCTGAATAAGAGGTGAAATTAAACTGAAAAAAACAGGGCCAAAGAGGCCCGATGCGAACTTTAACTTCAAGTTGACTTCTTCATCGTACATAATATAAAAGTCTCTCCGTGTAAACAACCAAGCTATCAACTCACTTAATATTATTGTACCTGAAATTTCGAACCAAATTGCACGGTTAGTAATAGATAAGAAAGATTGTTATTAGCTCAAGAGTAATTTGTAAAACTTGGAGACTCTGTCTCGAAAAAAGCTTCATCTTGCCTCACATTGAAATTTGCTAATCATAACGCTTAATAGAATAAGAGTATTTGCATTAGTAAAATTCCAATTTAGTTATCTTATTTCTCATGCAAAATCAACCAATAAAAAATTATGCGTGGGAGCAGAAAGCTAAGGAAAGGTGTGCATGAGTATTATCATATTTATATATGTGTTTTGCTTTCAAATATGTTTAGATGTTTACACTTTCATACTCCAATAAGTGAATTATTTCTATTGCGATGCAGGGGCCTATTTAGCCTTTCATAACAACTTTGTATTACAATAAAGGTTTAAACACAATGAGTTATTCACAAAGTATTAACGAAAACCTGAATTTAAAACTATGTTCTACTTATTCATTCCCGCTAATAAGTGAACACGATACAAAATGTCATGTCTCCCTATTCATTAATTTTAAAAGATTTATTCAACCACTATTTTAAATTAAAAACGTTCAAAAACTCGTGTCTTTATAGTTTACAATATAATTAGAATTCTTATATTTCCTAGATTCCTATAACGATGTATATGAAAAATCATGAATTAGAATCGTAATTGATGAGTTTTAGTGTCATATGTAGTTGCCAAACAACTTTTAAAACACTATGTCTTGTATGGGATGATCTCTTACATAAAAGGCATTCATTCTTTCCGATATTTTTGTTTGGCGAATTTTTTTGGTTAATGATTGATGACCCAT
This sequence comes from Silene latifolia, assembly GCF_048544455.1. NCBI lineage: Eukaryota > Viridiplantae > Streptophyta > Magnoliopsida > Caryophyllales > Caryophyllaceae > Silene > Silene latifolia. The sequence goes on along the minus strand of NW_027413453.1, from coordinate 27,184 downwards.
ATTCATTATCTCAACGATCGTATTTTTTAATATCCATTTCAAAGAATAAACTTAATTAGTAAGTTTAAGTATGTTATGTCTTTTGTTTACGTTGACAGCTAAGAGTAAAAGATTGAGTACAGTTGAGGTAACTAATTTTTAACATTGAATATTTTTTAGTGTTCTAACGTTTTTAATTCATGTAGAAATGTGGGATCTGTTAATATACACTCCTCCACATATATTATGATAATAATATAATATTCTCTTCGCTTCGGTCATTTGCTTACCTTTGAGTTATTAATAATTGACTAATGGAATTAAATACCTGTTTTATACTCAAATTACTGTTAATAGTTGAAGAATTTAAAGGAGATTAAGGTCTTAACAATACTTCCATTGCTGTCAAAAAAAAAAAAAAAAAAAAAAAACAATACTTCCAAATCCTTCTAAGAAGGTAGAGAGAATTAGCTTTAACGTTTGTTAGTTAAGGGTAGACAAATAAAAAATTCGTACAAACAGTACTGTATTGAATAAAAATTGTACTACGAAAATAACCTCTAATATTTGACTCATTAACATGTAGCCTACAATTTTCAACCTGGGAAACACCCTTGAACTCTATTTTATATGGTTAGTAATCAAATTATAATAAGTTTTATATGTCAATTATGTAAGTAATGTGGTTTATTCTGTATAAAGCATTATTTTCAGTGTAGTTGGGGTAGAATCCTAATATTAGAGTAGTTCCTATGGCTTATTATTATGTGTGTGGAGTCGTGGCCTAATTGTTAGCGTCGTTCGTAAAAGCTTAGATAAATAGTAGTAGACCCTCTTATACCTTATCATTATTAATCAAAACTAGTTTTGTGACCCGTGAGAATCACGGGCTTGATTGTTTTTGTTCTTTTATTTTTGCGGTATCGTTCATGAATGCGTTATTTGGCTTGTTTGTCTTCTTGCTTATTATCTTGGAGATATGTTGGTAGGGTACCTAAGCAAGGCAATAAAGAGGGTCCTGTCATAATTCATGAGGGTAAGATATATTATAGCACCAAAACCCATGAATCCCTCATTTTAAAGAACAACGAATGTCCATTATCTGATTTCGAAAACTCGTATTGCATATAAATTAAATGGGAAATTGTATTGCCTTGTGTTTCATTAGAGCACTTTAAACAACTTATTCTCAAAGCCTATAAGCAAAGTCAACACAAATTATCGGAAACGTAAAATTGCATTCAAACAGTGGAATATTAACTTTGAAAACTAATCTTATTTTGCTACGGTCCTCATTGTCTTTGTCCTTTAACTGAATGTTGTCTTGTTGTGTTAATTACTGTTAGTCCCTTTCTGTTTTTGTCCCGTGCTTTTCTTTTTACGGTGTTTAGATTGTCTCTGGATTTCGAGGGCGCTTGGCTTTGTCATGGTGGTTATTCAGTTCACTCAACATTGACGGCTTTTAGCATTCTAATACTTGATAAATTGTTTTTAGTGTTGTTTTGGTGCGTTCGGAGAACCTTGGTTCTATTTTTATCCGACAAAGAAACAAAATGTTGGACACTTGGACATCTAATTCTATTCTTTATTACCTAAGGTATTCTAATGAAAAAAGAAATGTAAAATAAAGTAAATATGTAAATTATATAAATGAATAGATGGTAATGATTTTTATAACTGAATTTTACATATTGCCTTTAGTCAATTAGAGACGATATGAATAATGCGCAGAAAGCGCTATGTTAAAATACAACTTATGTTTATCTTACTAATTAGGCTAAAATTACAAGTTTATTTTCTTAAATGCAATGGAGTTTGTTGAACTTTTAACAAATAATACATTTACAATTCTTGTCGGCTCGTCGGTCTTGCAACATCGTCCTTGTAAATTCAATTGATTTCCAACGTATTGGGAAAAATATTATTGAAATGATTTTTATATAACGAAATACCTAAGTGATATACTTAAATTATTAGCAAGGAGTTGATGACATGTGACTTATACAAATAAAATTCTAGACTAAATACGCATTCAATAATTTTAAAAATAAATTTTATGTGAGCAATTTTTGAAAGGATACACGAGAAAATGTATTTATTAAACAATGGACATCATTCTAGTTTCATTTCTACTATATTTCTTGTCAATTAGAGTCATCTCTATATCTTTTGTTGTTGGTAAACTTTTATGTGAAGAGCTTTAACGCCTATCCAAATGAATTTCAAAGAAATAAGGATACACAATTTGTATTATTATACTTCTTCCATTTTATTAATTATCAAATAAAAGGAAAAAGGTTGCAATTGGTGGAGTAATGCGAGAATTTTACCCTTAAATGATGACATTATTTTGTAATTTAAAAAAAAAAAGTTATAAGAAACATTGGTAAAAAGTAAGTCCCAAAGTAGAAATTAAAGAAAAAAGGGTGATAATATAGAAATGGACCTAAAAAAGAGAAGTGGGGTGATAATTAAAAAATATTCGTAACAATTGATTATGAGAAAACAAAAATATATACAAGCAAAAAAAGTAAATATTTTTCGAAGAAATATTGAGAGTGTTAGAAGAAAATATTTGATGGAAAACAAAAAATGATTTAAAGGCTTGAAAGCATTCAAAATGGAACAAAGGATTGGAAAATGATCATTGGATTTCAATCAAAAACCATGCAAAATATTTACCTTGATCCGCATTAAAAGATCCGATTTATATCCTTGGAGCATATAACTTCAACACTTCCATTAAAACATTTTATTTATAATCTGTTTGTCGACTAATATATTTGATTTATAACCTGATTGACAAAATACAAGTTGAAGAGTACACGGAAAACTAATAAAGTGCACGAAAGGGTATAAGACAATTTAGTACAATTTACAAAATTTGTCAATTAATATTCTAAGAGTTGGAATATATAATGTAACATGTCACCAATAATTAGAGATTCATAGTACAATTTGATATTGCGCATACATCATAATAATAATAATAATAAAAAAAGGAAAACTCAATGAAACTGAAAAATTATTCAAGTCAAAAGATAATTGCAAAGAAGTTTCATAACCATTATTTCCAGATTTCATGCAATGTTTTTGATATGCAAGTATGTCATCCTCCTGCAATTTTAATACAAATACAAAAATAATAATTAAAAAAGATTCTAACTATTAATTAATTTAAAACATAATAAGAATAAAAAAGTTAAATAATTCAATTGTTTATATATGCATATTTTACCTAGCAACTTTTTGGATAAAAATGAAAAATAGGATTGTTGTAATATTTATATAAGATTCAAACTATTAATTAATTCAAAACATAATAAGAATAAAAAAGTTAAATAATTCAATTGGTTATATATAGATACACCTACTAACTTTTTGGATAAAAATGAAAAATAAGATTGTTATAATATTTATATAAGGAAATTTTTGTAATTAATTTCAATAATTTATTTGAGAGAAGAAGAATGTTGTGTGAACTAAGGGGGAGATAAAAAAAATGGTGAAATAAATACAAAGTATAATAATTGTGAGGAAAAACCAAAAGACCGTCTATTAAACAAAAGAAAAAAAAAGTTAAATGAATAGGTAGATTAATACCAAATTTATGAGAGGAAAATAAAGAGTTTGTATTAATTTGTTTTTTGTGTTTAGCACTAATATTTTTTTATTTTTTGTATTTTATAAGCATGTAACACATGATATTTAGAGATTACTTTTAGTTAGATAATTAAGTAATTAATATAATTGAATTATTAGTAACCAATAGAAAAATTACACGTGGATTAAAATTAAATGCAAAGAAAAATAACATAAAATGTGGCACTTAAAAATTGCTTAACATGACACACGTCAAATAATAAACTACTCATCTTGCTTTTTTATTATGTTGTATAGATACTAATAATTAAGTCATTTATCATACTAAATTTTGAAAAAACAATTAATTTGGAATATTTTAAAGGATAATTAAACAATAAAAGTGGAATGGAGAAGGTCTCATTTAAATTATAATTTACGTGATATAATTTCATGAACTAAATACATGGTATTACTACCCTTTTAAAATTTTATTATTAGTGTTTAATTTACTTATGTATTTACAGAATTTGTTTGTAAATTATTTAAATTAAATAAATATTTTCTTTTCCATATATTTTATATTTTCCAAAACTTTATCCTTTACGTGAAATAATTTCATGAACTAATACACGGTATTGCTTCCCTTTTAGAATTTTAACTATTAATTAATTCAAAACATAATAAGAATAAAAAAGTTAAATAATTCAATTGTTTATATATGCATACTTTACCTAGCAACTTTTTGGATAAAAATGAAAAATAGGATTGTTGTAATATTTATAAAAGATACAAAACTATTAATTAATTCAAAACATAATAAGAATTAAAAAGTTAAATAATTCAATTGATTATATATGCATACTTTACCTACCAACTTTTTGGATAAAAATGATATAGGACTGTTATAATATTTATATAAGGAAATTTTTGTAATTAATTTCAATAATTTATTTGAGAGAAGAAGAATGTTGTGTGACTTAAGGGGGAGATAAAAAATGGTGAAATAAATACAAAGTATAATAATTGTGAGGAAAAACCAAAAGACCATCTATTAAATAAAAGAAAAAAAAAGTTAAATAAATAGATAGATTAATACCAAATTTATGAGATGAAAATAAAGAGTTTTATTAATTTGTTTTTTGTGTTTGCCACTAATATTTTTTATTTTGTTTGTATTTTATAAGCATGTAACACATGATATTTAGAGATTACTTTTAGTTGGATACTTACTTAATTTTAGTTAGATAATTAAGTAATTAATATAATTGAATTATTAGTAACCAATAGAAAAATTACACGTGGACTAAAATTAAATGCAAAGAAAAATAACATAAATGTGGCACTTAAAATTGCTTAACATGACACACGTCAAATAATAAACTACTCATCTTGTTTTCTTATTATATTGTATAGATACTAATAATTAAGTCATTTATCATACTAAATTTTGAAAAAACAATTAATTTAGAATAAATTTTAATGGATAATTAAACAATAAAAGTGGAATGGAGAAGGTCTCATTTAAATTATCATTTAAGTGATATAATTTCATGAACTAAATACATGGTATTACTACCCTTTTAAAATTCTATTATTAGTGTTTAATTTACTTATGTATTTACAGAATTTGTTTGTAAATTATTTAAATTAAATAAATATTTTCTTTTCCATATATTTTATATTTTCCAAAACTTTATCCTTTACGTGAAATAATTTCATGAACTAAATATACGGTATTACTCCCCTTTTAGAATTTTATTATTAGTGTTTAATTTCATTTATGTATTTACTGAATTTGTTTGTAAATTACTTAAATTAAATAAATATTTTTTTTCCATATATTTTATATTTTCCTAAAAAAATATTTTATATGATATTTAATACTCAATTGTTGATTAATTAGTTCTATAAAACATCTTCTATATACAACAAAGTTATAATAACAACAATAGTGAATTGGTGCCTTTCAAAAAAAAAAAAAGTAGTGAATTAGTGACAAATCTGACAATACAAAAAAAAATTGTTTTCAACTTCATTTATTCTTCTTCGTTCTAAATTTCTTATGTATTCAGTTGTTTTTTATTTCGAATATATATAATACTAATCCATATGAAATTTCTTGAAATTATTAACTTATAGTTAATTTGTATTTTCTTATTGTAGTTTTTTTTTTTTTGAGTTAATTAAGTTTAAAGCTAATGGAATATGGATGGATTTTTAAAGAAAATAAGTGAATTAAATTAATGCAATATATGAATAAATTGATAATCCATGTCATATTAGTTTGCCAAGTCACATTATTATTGTGTACGTGGCTTTTTTTCATCCCATGTGGCATTGTCTACGTGGCATTTTTATGCTAGCCTTTTAATAGTATTTATAGATAAAACAAAATATCAAGCTGTAAACCATCTTACCCTTTATCCATTGACCAAACTAAAACAATACCTAGATCAAAATTCTTTAACAACCATGATCTGCAAGTGAAATTAATGTCCTGTTTTACCCAAAAAACTAATTTTAAAATATGCATGGGTAATAGTAAAACGTAAACGTAGAACAAAACAAATGATGAAGGTAAAATTCCGAAGAAAAGCATGATAAATGACTATTAAAGCAAACTACCTAGCTAACCATACTTGCCAATTGCCATAGTAAAAGGTAGCCAAGTTTTTTGAAAGTATTTCGATAAAGTTAAGGTAAAGATAAAATATCATACCTTCATTGACGTGATGAATTCAGCTTTGAGACTAAATGAACGTGGCCTGATCATTGAAATTATCGAAAATATTAGATTGTGTAAACAAAGTAATTAATAATAAGTAACTTAAGAATGAACAATTACAAAAAAATGAAAGATAACGTAAACACAACAAATCACATGCAATCAAACAATAACAAAAGATTGATGACGATATCCACACCTCGACAATATAATATATAATTATATATTCCCTCTGTACCAATTAATATATATTCCCTTTGTACCAATTATCTGTTTAACTTTGATTAAACAAAGGATCGAGACGGAGGGAGTATATAAACTAACAATACAAACAATGGAAACTAAATATGCATATAGATTAGAGTAATGTCTTCTCTTTAAAATTCAGATACAGATGCGTATCAATTATGTTGGTTACACCCTTATATATACGAACTTACGAAGTATATGAATAGTAGAATTTGTATGGAGGTAGGTTGGTTAATCTGTACACCAAGCAAAGATGGAGTATGATAGAAATTAGGATTCTTTAGTTTGCTCACAATAGGATTTATCCACTTAATTATTGTAAATGAAGCTCCTGTTAGTCATTAGAGATAATATTTCTATAACTTTATAGCATTATTAATTTTATATAAGTGTTTTGTTAATGTTGGAGACTCTAATATCGCTCGAAAAAAGCTTCCTTTATTAATATAGATAGATATATATATAGATTTTCTCATTATTAATCGGGTTGGATGTCGAACTCGGTGCGAAAAAGATGGTATACTTTTGACAATGTTATTTGTTCCATATTGAAAAATAATGTAGGTGTTGTTAATATATAATGTATAGATAGTCGAATTGTCACATATCGGAAAATTACAATAAGGTGGGGTGAACATATGATTATAAATATGAGTCATCTTTGGAACTTAAATATCATTCAAAAGTTTTTTGAGTCTCTTAAGTATTGTCTTATTAGAGATCTCTAATTAGAGTTTCTAATATTATCTCTTTAATAAAAATTTTCTCGCATAATCATTAAACAGTAGGCGTTTATGTATTTATAATTTATTTTCTTTGAAAGAGATATTTTAATCATATGTAAACAAATGATTAGATGTAAACATTAAAGTTTTATAACATTTTTTCATTATAACCAAGTTAATTAACCCGTTGCAACGCACGGACATTCAACCTAGTATTCTATGAATCTTGCCATATTTGATTTATTAACGTGTGCCCTAAGGGCACACGTTACAAAAACCCTACCTACCTATTTACAATGAGAATGCATCTTTTAATTGCTTGATTTTAGGGACTAATTGATTGCCTTGTTGGTTGATTGATTTGGCCATTTGATTAGCAGATATTGAGAGATATTGTTAATACGCCCCCGCAAGATGGACGTCGGAGGAAGGAGTCCAATCTTGTCTTGTAGTTCATGGAAACGATTTTTGTGTAGCGATTTGGTGAGAGCATCTGCTAGTTGATCTTTGCTTGCAACGTGTTGTATACGAATGTGACCGAGTTGAAGTTGTTCACGGACGAAGTGGAAGGAGAGAGCCATATGCTTCATTATTGAGTGAAAGACCGGGTTCTTAGCATAGAGTGTAGCTGACATGTTATCACAGTATAGAGCTGGGGGTTTTGTTATGGTAAGCTCGGTGAGTAAGTTACGGAGCCAAATAGTCTCTGTGGTAACGGCAGCAAGAGCACGAAATTCGGCCTCTGTTGTCGAAAGAGCAAGTCCGCGTTGCTTCTTAGAGGACCATGAGATCGGGTTACGGCCGAGATAGACACTACTACAAAACTTGTGATGGACAACGGACTTTTCGCTATATGGACATCGGATACACAACCGATGTAAAGTTTGTTCATGTCCATTGTGGATTAATGGACATCGGATTTTAAACCGATGTCCATTAAAATTTGCACATCGGATTTTTAGGAAAACCGATGTCTATTTGATCAATGGACATCGGACTTTTAAGAAAACCGATGTCTATTTGATCAATGGACATCCGTTTTTTTGCAAAAATCCGATGTCTATAATTATTATTTTTTATAAAAAAAAATATTACGCTGTTGCCTATATTAGTCGTACACATGATGACAATGCAAAATGATTCCATAATCAACAAAAAATATCTGTATACAATCAATCGGCTATAATTACAAAAAATTTCATCTACATAATGTATCAAATTAACTTAGACGGCTAACCTATACAAAAATATAAACCGATATGTAAACTGACTAATTGTTAAAAAAAAAGGCCGAAGAGACAAGACTACTTGGCAGCCTCAGATTTGCTCATCTCCTATTGGGCATATTACCAAGAGAATCTGGTTCAACACAACAAAGTTAACGAGAAAACAAAATATCAACATAGAAGATCCTATATAACTAACGAGACACATACATTACTGTATTTTAAGTATCACAACTACTAGCAATACACTCATCTAAATGTGAGGAGCTTGGAACATTTCCTGTCATTGCTTAAAGTTAGTGAAAGTTTTTTCACTAAGATAATATGCAAATATCATGTGGCTGGCCTATCATTCAGTACTAAATTAGTACTAAACTAGTTTAGGACCCGTGCAAATTGCACGGGCATAAATAGAAAAATATGTTGATAATATTTAAAATTATTATAATACTGCCTAACAATGGAGAAACTTGTAGTTTTCCTTCTTAGACTTTATTTTCTATTTTGATTTTGCGAGAATCAACAGTGCCAATTGTCGTCATCAGCACATTTTACACTTGCGTCACAAAAATGACAATAACTCAAGACTTCCCCATACAGCCTAGATCGGCTAGATGACATAAGAGTATTTTCGACAATCAAAGGTTACATAAATTGTACGGCCAATAATCAGACATTCCAAGAACACTAATCAATGCAAGCAAACTAGATAATAAATCTACAGTAAAGCTTTTGAGCGTGCAAAATTGGAAAATATTTCGTCGCTAAATAGTCCAATATGAGATTGTGTAATACTCGTATATGAATGTTGAGTATACCAGGTACGACAAAAATGGTAGAATAAGTAACATGGTGGAAAAATATCAAATTCAAGGAAAATGCATATGTTATAGGGAGACTAACATGCATGTATACTAAATAAATGAAGGCACTCACAAATACAATTTTTCAACTACTCTGGAAGATCATCGTAATCATGTGGGTCACTTAGTATACTCGGTCTAAGTAACTATGTTTAATGACATTGATAACAAAGGTTTAGGAAACTACATACTAACTCTAATAGCTTATCAATAGCTGTCTTATCGTCTTGACCCTAATGTGGGATCTGCTCAAGGATGTACGGGTTTAGCAGTTTAGGTAAGTAGCTAATGCGTTCTGTAGTAGTTTTTCATAAAAACTAAATGATTTATTCATTATTATCAAATATAAGAGTAGTGATAAAGAAATTTAGCCTAATTGTAGATAAAAGAAACGAAGCAAGTACAGAGTATAAGAAAGAAACACTTTATAAAAAACTGACCTTGCGAATGTCAACTACCATAGAATTGAAACTCTGTGAGAATCTCTTGAAGAAGAATGGCCTGTACAAACCCTCAAATATGGGGTTTTAAGAATGATAACAATAAAGTGAATACAGGGAGTCACAATTTCGAATATAGAAGGAAATATCTTAATTGAAATTAAAAGTTGGAGTAGTACTCCTCTAATTTATATAAAAAAAATCAAATCTTAACTTGCTAGCTGAAACAGACAATGAAACATACCAGGGAAATGATACAATGAACTTGAAACTCCCATCGCATAAATCGCACTGTTAGATTCGTCCCAAATCTTCTATATTATAGTCTGTAGAAAATATTACAAATTGAATAATAAATTAGCCAAAATACTGTGAAAGTGTAGAAGTTAGAGAATGAATGAACTATAAAAATACTTGTGTTTCATTTCATTGTTAAAAGTGGATGCATATGTCAATACTTAACACAACTATTATCTACTCCATAATTAGCAACAAGTCGATTGCATATGCCAAGCCAATTAAACCTAACCCTAAATAAATTGATTGCTCAGAAAAAACACAATTGATAGCCCAGAAAAACAATTAATTGCCCAGAAAAACCTTACCCTAAAGCAAATTAAGCAAAAATTAAATAAATATATGAAGGAATTGATTGCCTAGAAAAATACCTTCTGATTGATTGTCCAGAACTTTAGTATACCGGTGGTTATGGTGGCGACTTACTGTAGTGCCGGCGAAGAATTTGCGTGGTCGGTAATGTAGGTGGCGACGTCGTGTTGCAAGTGGCGGCGTCGTGTTGCAGGTGGCGGCGAAAATGGGTGTTGTAGTGTTGTTCGAGAGAGAAATGAGGAGTTGTGGGTGTATATTTTTAAGAAATAAAATACTCCCTCCATTCAACTCCACATTACACTTATTCCTATTTGGGTCATTCAACTCCACTTTACACATTTCTAAAAATGGCATAATAAAGGTCCATGTTGTCCTAATTGGACAAGCATATTTACATAAAATGCCACTCAATGATCCTTTCTAATTGGACAAGCATATAATAAAGCATTTTTACTTTTCTTTTGTTGTACTTTTTATTGTTTTCTATTGCTTTTCTTAATACTTGTGCATAAAGCATAAGTGTAATGTGGAGTTGAATGGAGGTAGTATGAGTTATCGGGGGTGGGGTGGGGTATGTATATGGAATTATGGAGTAGAATATAAGCAGCCTATAATTTTTGCCGCCTATAATTTTCACTTTAGATGCACATCGGTTAAATGTAATGTTCCATGTCCATGACTTTTATATAGACATGGGTTTTATTAAATACCACATGTCCTTTAAAATCAGACATAATGGACATGTGTTTTTTAACGCAACCGATGTACATATAATTATATGCACATCAGGTTTTTGCAAACAACCGATGTGCATGTTATGTACATCGGTTTTTCAGATAATCCGATGTCCATCGACTGATGTCCATAACGAGTTTTGTAGTAGTGAGATTATGTATCCGGTGGTTGATATGTAATTGTCTTTGTCTCCAGCGAAGTCAGCGTTGCAAAATGCATGAAGGCAAAGTGGAGTGGTGCGATAAAGTTGAATGACGTAGGTTTGGGTGCCTTGGAGGTAGCGGAGAAGGCGCTTTAAAGCTAACCAGTGTGTAGAAGTAGGATGATGTAGAAAATGAGCTAAACGGTTTACAGTGAAGGCAATGTCGGGCCGAGTTAGGGAGAGATATTGTAAGCTCCCTACAATTGCTCGATAATCGGATTGGTCTTGGATTGGTTTGTTGTCTTCACGGATAAGGTGTGTTTCGGTGGCCATAGATGTTGCATTTGGTTTAGCATCAAATATTTTGTATTTAACTAGTAGATCATGTACATATTTGGATTGATTAAGGTGAAGTCCAAGGACATTAGGTGTGACTTCGATTCCGAGAAAATACGATAGCGACCCAAGGTCTTTTATTGAAAACCGTTGAGATAAATTAGTGATGAATTGTTGTAAATGGTGTTGGTTTGGACCAGTAATAATAATATCATCGACGTAGATGAGCATATAAATACATGTGGTTTTGGTGTTGAAAATAAATAAGAATGAGTCGGAAATTGATTGTCGAAATCCGTAGGTGACAAGGTATGTTTTTAGCTCAGTATACCAAGCTTGAGGAGCTTGTTTTAAGCCGTAAATAGCTTTGTTTAATTTGCAAACTTAGTCGGGTTTAGAGACATCAACGAAACCTTGGGGTTGGGCCATATAGACATTGTCATTCAAGGTACCTTGCAAAAATGCATTGTTAACATCTAGTTGACGTAATGACCAAGAGTTGGTAACGGCTAGCGAAACGATTAAACGAACCGTTGTTGGTTTTACAACCGGGCTGAAAGTTTCGGTGTAATCTATTCCTGGACGTTGGTGAAATCCTTTTGCAACTAGTCGTGCTTTATATTGTTTGAGTGAACCATTGGGGTTGGTATTTAATTTGATAGACCCACCTACATCCTACTATATTTTGAGACGGTTGTTTAGGAGCTAAAGTCCAAGTTTGATTTCGTTCAAGGGCTTGTAATTCATCCTGCATAGCGGTTCTCCATTGAGTTGAAATTAGAGCTTGTTTCACAGTAGTTGGTAATGAATGAGTAGTAGCGGAAGCATGAGCGAGATTGGCATATTTTGGGTTCGGTTTTCTTATATTGTTATCGAGACGGGTCACAATAGTGCGACTTGGTGGAGGTGGTGGTGGCGTATGGTTTTGGCAGATGTAGGGGAGTCATGGGGTGTAGGGGATAGCGTGGCAGAAGGCTGTTGATGAGGTGTTATTTGGCGTCGGGTATATACTTTGGTGATAAGGGGACGGATTGTGGTAGCAGTAGGTATGCGTGGGTTAGCGGACGTGGTGGCGGGAGGTGGTGTGGGTGCGGTAGTTGGTAAGACTGGGAGGACGAGGTGATACCAATCATCAGGATTGGTGTTCATGGAGGGAGGAGGCGTGGTGTTGAGAAGGCGAGTATACGGGAATTCGTCTTCGATGAACTTAACATGGCGCGAGGTATATAAGAGATTGGTTTTGGGTTCAAGACAGTGAAAGGCACTTTGTGTGGATGAATATCCAACAAAGATGCAAGGAACGGAACGATATTCGAGTTTGTGCTTTGCATATGGCCTTAACCATGGATAGCAAAGACATCCAAAATTATGTAACTTTGTATAATCGGGTTGTGAATTGTGCAATTTCGAGTATGGTGTATGACCGTTTAGCGTAGTAGTAGGAAGTCGATTTATAAAGTAGGTTGCCGTACTAAAAGCAAATGGCCAAAGAGTTGTAGGGAGTTTTGCGTGAGATAGGAGTGCTAGACCCGTTTCAACAATGTGACGGTGTCTTGCATACCCATTATCTTCCGGGGTATGAGGCGGAGAGGTGAAATAGCTTATACCATTGTTGAGTAATGTGGGGTTTAATTTCTGAAATTCGCCTCCATTGTCGGAGAAAAATTGGCGGATTGATTTTTGAAAGAAAATTTCCACTAATGCTTTAAACCGAATGAATACTTGCGTTGTTTCGGATTTTTGTTTGAGTGAAAAAAGCCATATATATTTACTAAAGTGGTCTACGAAAACGATGTAATATTTATAGTTTTCGCTATAATAGACAGGGCTAGTCCATAAGTGGAGTAAATTAAATCTAGTGGTGCATTGATTTTGAATGACGATGTCGCGAATGACAATTTCTTGCTTTTGCTAATATGACATGATTTACAGAAGGAAAAATTAGAAAAATTGAATGGTAAATTTTTATTAATAATTTTAATAACATCAAAGGTCGGATGTCCTAACTTGTGATGCCATAAAATTGGAGTTGAGCCTTTACGGGTAGAGTAGACAATTGGTTGGCACAGACTCAACTCGTAAATTCCATTCTTAGCTCGGCCTACCGGTAGTGTCGGGAGACAAAAGAAGAGGGTGAGAAAATAAAATAAGCATTATTGTCGTGACATAACTGCGAGATTGATAAAATATTACGAGATATTTTTGGCACATGTAAAACGTTATTTAACTTGAGAGAGGAAAAAGGTAGAGTAAAAGAACCTATATTGGCAATATTGAGAGCGGATCCGTCTCCAATAATAAGGTCGTCGGAGCCATAGTAGGGTGAATGGAAGGCAAGTGTATCAAGATCGTGGGTGACATGGTGGGAAGCCCCACTGTCGAGGAGCTAGTTAGGGTTAGGGTTGGTGGTACCGTTGGTGGTACCGTGGGCTTGTGGTGGTTGCTGGGGCTGTCGGGCTTGGGGTTCCGGAAAAATTATATTGGGAAAAAGCATGCGGAAGAGTGGACAGTCGGCTATAACATGACCGACTTGTCTACACCATTGGTAGCGTCCCTTAAAGGGACGGGGGTTCGGGTTGGTACAGGACCAGAGGGTTGTGGGCAGTTGTTTTGTTGGTTGTAGGCAGGGGTGTTATTGGTTCGTGAATTGCTGCGGTATTGGTTGTAGTGACGATAGGTGGGGTTGGCGGTGGGTTGGAAGAGATCAGTGGTGGGTTGTTGTTTGATAAAGAGTTCGTGCTGGAGCAATTTCTCATGGAGTGCTTCAAACGAGATGGGATTGTCACGGTCACGGACCGTGTCCATGACGGGTTTGTATAGGTTGTAGTCAAGGCCTTTGAGAACCTTGGATACAATGTCTTCCGGGTCGAGAATTTTACCCATTAAGTCAAGTTGGTCAATACATGCTTTAATGGCATTCATGTAGTCGGTAATTGATTGGTCTGTGGTTTTCACTATTGAATCAAGACGGTCCTTGATTTGAAATATGTGAGTACGTGAAGGGTTAGCGTATGTACGAGCTAATATGTCCCAAGCCTCTTTCGAGGTTTTGGCTCGGACGGCTGATGATAAGGTGCCCATGAGGGCCCCTAAGATCAGTCCGTCTTGTTTCAACCATGTGAAATAAGCGGGTTTTGGTTTGTCGGTTTATCGTGACTAACAATGGTTGGTGAGGGTCACGGATTGATCCATCTAAGAAACCCAACAAGCTGTAACCAAACAGAATGTAGGATAGTTGCAAGTGCCATAATGTATAGTTTAGGGGAGTAAGCTTGATGCAATGACTAAGGTTCAAAGAGGTTAGGGGTGCAGCGGTTTCGTGGGGGTTGGGCATGGCGAGTTTCGTGGTTGGTCATGGTGGTGACGGGTCCAGTTGAAGAGGTGGTGGGACGTTTGAATAGGGTGCGACGAGGTTGAAGGTGGATCTTGGAGGATCGTTTGTGACTCCTAGCTTGATACCCTGTAAAGAATGTATTATAATGTTTTGGATGATTTACATATTGACAAAGGTAGAGTATATATAGGGGAGAAGAGAGTCTAAATAAGGCTAATAATAGGAGTCTTTACATATGAATATACAAGATAAAAATCTTCCTATATTTACAATGAGAATGCATCTTCTTTTTTTTTTTTTTTTTTTTTTTTTTTTTTTTTTGGCAACTGTAAAAGAAGAGATTACAATCTCATGGCCCTAGAGGCAAGGCCATGTGCTACTGCATTAAGGTTCCTTGCAATGTATGAAAAACTTAAACAATGAAAACAAGCATAAAGACCCTTGAGATCCTGCAGAATGCCTTTGACAACATGATTCACTCCTGCATAACCTGCAATCTGACAGATTAATGGTAGACAATTTGACACCACCTCCAGATGGAGGAAGCCTTTCTCAGCAGCCCACTGAATAACCGCAGAGATACCAAGGGCCTCCGCATGCAAAGCTGATTCTGCTGTAATCTTCCTGCTTCCGTGCTCAAACCTCACCCCCTCTCCATCATAAGCCACCCACCCAATCCCGGCGGCCAAGTTCTTAGACCAACCAGTGTCAACCTTGACCCTGATTCTCCTACACTGACCCCTCCCACCAACCATATACACAGGAAACCCGTCCTTGATTGTCCTCATATCATTGCCGCCTATTGAACGCATCACCTGTCCTTGCACCTTCTCACTGTGTTCCTTCTCCTTCAGCATAGATTGTAAGTAAACTTCCACATTGTTAGCGACGGACTGAAGGAGGACGCTCGGCATAACCCTACCACCCTTGAAGACCGCATTGTTACGAGTAGTCCAAAGACCCCATAACGTTGCCAGGAAGACAAGAACCCTCATTTCTCTATCCTCCAGCTTCTCCAAATACCGGAGCCAATTAATAATCTAGTCACTAAGCGGTACCATAGTAACCCCTTCAACCCGGATTCCTAGGACCGACCCCGCCCAAACCCTAGAAGACAAACCACAATCCCTAAAGATATGCTCAATCGTCTCACTGTAAGGTTGATCCCCCAAACACATCCGACATGTATTGCTTCCTTCAATCGATCGCTTCTGGAACTCAAAACCCACCGGAAGAGTGTTAGTAATGATCTTCCAGATCAAAATTTTCCATAAGTTCGGCCCAGGTAAGCTCCATAGACGTGATTTACAGAAACCCCTCCCTGTCATTATGATCCTAGATTTATCTTTTATGGTACCTTTTTTCTCAAAAAACTCCATGAAGGCAATGCCGTACCCACTCTTCACCGAGTAAACTCCATCGTTAGTGAGCGGCCAAAAGACTTCATCATGCTTCCTAGACGTACATAGCATTGTTGCAATAATCCACTCCACATCCTTCTCTTTAAAGAGTGTACGCACTAGAGGAGCGTTCCAAGTCAAATCGCTATTCCATAACTCTCGTACTTGAAGGCTCCCCAGAAAAAGAAAAGCAGAATCCAGCAAGCGATCCTGTGGTTCAGGTGTAACCCCATTTACCCACTTCGCATTCCACGCATTAAGCCCAGATTCCAAACCCGGTTTCCAACCAATATTTTCCATGATCAGCTCCAGTCCATAACTAATACTTTTAACCCCCCAAGAGCAACCAGCTCCCTGCTTAGGGCGAATTCCATCAACAAAAGTATTAGTTCCAAAGATTTTCCGTCGGAAGATCCTGCTAAAGTAAGAATCATCCCCCGAGACCAGTCTCCACCCATGTTTGGCAAGCAGAGCCTTATTAAGGCATCCCACATTCCGAATGCCCAAGCCCCCCGAACTCTTTGGAAGACTTAGAAAATTTTTACTGCACCAATGTAGTTTCTTCCCCAGTTTACACCCAGCCCACCAAAATTGTGCTAACAGAGAATTGAGCTTTGATGACACACTTACCGGAATTTTGAAAACCGATAGAAAGTAATTAGATAGATTTGATAGGACTGAAGAAATTAGGGTAAACCTACCGGCAGGCGATAAGAAAATTCCGTTCCATGAAGAGATGCGTTTTGAGACATAATCAAGGAGTGAATCAAAAATCCCCTTCTTAGACTCTTGAAATTCTGCAGGAATCCCCAAATACTTTCCAATACCCTTCGTTGATCGTACTCGAAGCACACTCATGGTCTCTTGAGCCTTTGCTAGAGTCGTACTTGGACTAAAGAGAATGCCAGATTTATCCAAATTCAATTTCTGGCCCTGATGCATCACAACAATCATCCATGATCCGTTTTAAATTAGCTGCCGCTTGTCCGCTATCTTGAAAGAAAAATACCGAATACAACAACAACAACATCAGAGCCTTAATCCCAAAATGATTTGGGGTCGGCTGACATGAATCATCCTTTCGAACCGTCCATGGGTGAACGCACGCCTCAAAAAGCGAATAGAAAGGGAAGATGAAAAACAAAAAGGGAGAACGAAAATGTAATGTAAAGAAAAATACCGAATCATCTGCGAAAAATAAGTGTGTGATTGGATTCTCTTGCTGACATAACGTGATCCCTTTCAGAAGTCCCACCTCCTTTGCAGATTCAATCTGCCCTCCAAGCACCTCCATGCATAGAATGAAAAGAAAAGGAGATAACGGATCACCCTGACGCAACCCACATCGCGGTTGAAAGCGAGGCAGCGGAAAACCATTAAGCAAAACTTCGTAGGACACCGTGGTAACGCAGTTCATAATAAGCAGCACTAATCTTTGTGGAAACCCAAACCGAAGAAGAACCGCCTCCAAAAAATCCCACTTGATTCTATCATAAGCCTTACTCATATCTGCCTTAAAAGCACACCGTCCATGCTTTCCTTTTTTATGACTCAAAATACGATGAATAGTCTCATGGGCAAGAAGAATATTATCACTAATATGACGTCCAGGAATGAAAGCATTTTGTGCTTCACTCACCAGCGCCCCTATAACCCTTGCCACTCTATTCGTAATACATTTAGACACGATACGCATGAAAACATTACACAGGCTTATAGGCCTATAATCCGAGACCCCCTCCGGATTATCAGTTTTAGGAATAAGAGTGATAAAGGTTCGGTTGAGCTCTCTTAAGACACGACCAGAATTCAAAATAGAGAATGCATCTTTTAATTGCTTAATTTTATGGACTAATTGATTGCCTTGTTGGTTGATTGATTTGGTCCATATGGTTTGCAGATATTGAAGAGATATTGTTAATTTGTTAATGAATTGTGGTCCTCGAACTTAGCTGACTTAAACAATCACAACATATGGTGGCAACTTAGTGGAAGACCAATATACTCATTAGATCATCAACAATGATGTATTTTGTTAATGACCCCTTTAATATTAGTTACCATGAAACTACAAGCAACCCTTTAACCATCAACTATAATGGTGGTAACGTATCTGAAAGACCGTTTTACAAACGACTTAATAATGAAAGAGTTTGATAGAATTTATAACTGAGATGAATGATGAATTGCAAAAGTTTATACTTGGGTCAGTAGTTACAAATTACAGAGTACTTAAAACTTAAAAAGCATGAGCAATTACGTTTCTTTGCATGAAGAGAAGCAACTTTCAGAGGACAGAGCTGATGAGACGCATTTGCTTGGCGCTGCGTGCCTGCGTCATGTCTCGGGTCATGCGTTTGGGGTTTATCATTTCATCTACAACTTATTCAAAAGTAGCAGTTGAACCCAATGCTAAATTGTTTGTTATGGGAATACACGAGTTAGTCGAAGACCGCAACTAGTTTACTAATCAATTAAGACCAATTCAGTCACCTCGTAAGCGAACATAAACAAGTAAACAACTACCTCAAGTTGCATTGGCAAGTAAATGTACCCCATTATAGGAATGTAAATGAGGGTCATTGATAGAAAAAGTCAGCTGATCTGTGAATGTCTAATTAAAGTTTATTCTTTGAGCTCAAGTGGGCATAAGAAGTAGATGCATATGAGCTTAGCTGACTTATAAAATTAACACAAACTCTCCTCCATGACTCCATCTCAATCATTTTCTTAACGATGGTTTAAATATCCCTCACAAAAAAATACGGAATATAAAAGGTAAACAAATCAATGAGTTGGATGGGGTACGACTTGTGTTGGTTCTCTTAAAGTTTTTAGGTATTAAATGAGCAGTGAGGAATAGTTGCCAGTCACATTAAATCTTCATCAATTGCTAACATACTCATCTGAGAATTCATATATTGGTATCCCAGGATTTGGTTTTCTGGCTAAATTTTACAGTTTATATGGCTGTGAGTTCCCTCACCTTTCTGCTTGTAAACTGCTTAATTAATAATTAGTGCTTTGTGTTAGGAATATTTGATGGAAGAATATCTTCCATAACTTTTAGTTATAGCGGTTATTATTATCTTCTTTAATATTTCCTACTCGTATCTTTAATTTGTTATCATTGTAACATTGTTATCTTCTTTTATACTCCGTATTAGGTTGTTAATCTTACGGCTAACATAAACATTAGGGTACACTATTTTGCATCATATACACTACTACCAAGTATTGTTCATTTTATTTTGAATTGGAGGTTTAGTACCTACTTTAATAAAATTACTAGTTGGAAAGCCCGTGCGATGCACGGGGCTCCCAATAGGATTATCTTTAACAATATGCATGTTGAATGTTCCAAGAATTTGTTGAACAACATATTGTAAACGTTGGTTTACATTGTCATGGTTTGGTAACAGAAGTCAACTAAACTGGTTAATTAAAAAAAATTCGAACTATGTAAAAAATTCGAACGCACAAAACTTTGGGTTGGTTTAATTGATTACTGGTGGATCTTCAGTCCCTGTAACGTAAAAGGTACTCGCTCTTTGCTATTAATTATATCATTTGTATAACATCCAAAGAGACAGTTGTATTATTCAATTATGTAGTTACCTATTTTTATTGTTGTAGACACCATCTGTTTTTAGTTAACATAAAACGGTATTGCCAAAAATGTGGTTTAATTCCTCCAAAATAAACATGTGATAACTAAAGCTAATCTTTATGTGATTCGCAAATTAGATTAACCTACAACATCTATGATAACTCATATTTTAGCGACATTTTACTCATACTTTAACCTTTTATTCGACTTGATTTTGTGTGCTTTTATCGAACTAAAGCTCATTTAATTAACTAATTTATAATTATTAGTCATATTAGTTATATTTAATAATTACTCGGGTTTTCAATAACATTAGTATTAATATTATTTTATTGTTTATAATTTGTAGGCGAGGCGATATAATAAAGTGGAGATTCGAGTAAGAATAAAAGGGAACGGAAATCGAGGAGTGAGACGGGTCATGGGAGCAAAGCATGTGAATCAAATGAAAACAAAAGAAATGGCAAAGTCAACCCCTGCAACACGCATCATCATCAACAACACGCAACAACTCCAACAACACGCAACTTCTCCATTAAACCCGACATCACCATTAACCACCTTCACCATCTGCATAAAAATCCAGCAGCTACCATTCATGCATCACCAATTCATCCACCACCATACCGCCATTTTCGACCTCCCTTCTTCACCAACACCAACTTCATTCAATCACTCCATCATCATCGTTCATCACCATTTTCATCAACTTCACCATCAACCTGCCCAAAATCACGCACCAGCAACTTCATCATCAACCTATGTCAATCCGACCTCCACTCTCCATTAATCCACCATCTTCTTTCCCCCATGTTTCGATTCACCTCAGCCGCAACAGCTACCCCATCACCATTAATCATCACTCACCATTACCATCAATTACCACGACATCATCCCACCTGCAAACCACCATTCACACGACAAGCAGCAGCCTGACATTCCCCTGCTCCACCATCAACCACCGTGGCCATCGTTTTCATGTTCAAACACGAGGTCGGAATCGAAACCGAGCAAATTGAAGTTTAGGTTCTCTATGCCGGTGCCCCGGCAGCCGACTCCTCAACCGGCAGGAACACACCTAATTTGTTCTCTTTTTGTGAAGACCTCGCTACCGGTATAGGGACCGGCAGCCGTCTAGCCGGCACAACGCACCACAATCAACAATCTCGCATCAACTTTGTCTTCTCTACCGGTGCCCCGGCAGCCGGCCTACCGGCATAACGCACACCCATCCTTTTTCTGCTCTTTCTTCAATGGCCTCGCTGCCGCCACAAGCCCCGGCCGCCGGCGTGCCGGCAGGACACCCCTTTTTGCTGCATTTGGTTCACACACGTGTTTCCCTTCCCCTTTTTTCCTTTTTCTTTGTTTTTCAATTGATTTGTTGGTGTAATTTGTGTCGATTAGTTTTGTAGTTAGGATTAGAGTTATTATTATTATTATTATTATTATTATTAGATTAATACTATTATTATTAGGTTGTACTTGTATTAGTGGTAGTATTAGACTAGTATAAAAGACCCAACATTACTACCTCATTACACAATTACTTTACCTTAGACAATAAATTAGATTAGTTAGTTAATCTTTCAACATTTGTAGAACCCTAAATATTTCCCTCTCAATATTTCTTCAATTAAATTTGTAATCATTCCTTAATTAGTTTAATCAATCTCTTGTTTATCCAAGTTTTTCATTCCATCAATTCAAGTTCCCATGTTATTGGTATAATTCTTTACTCTTATTTCTCTCTTTAATTTCATTTGTTTACATTTTGCTTTTCTCTTAATTCTTGTTTAGTTGTTCATGTTAGAATACTACTTCTTGTTGTTTAATTGATGCTAATCTCTCTCTTGTTCATCTTTTCTTTGTTTTCCATTGTTGTTGCTCTCAAAGATTGAATCTTTGAGTTCATTGAGTTAAAGGTTGTGTCTTTTAGTTCAATTTTCACCCATCTTCAGTTTAATTTGTCTTTCTTCATAATTTGTGTTGGATATTTGCATGATTAGTAATAGAATTTGTTCTTCCACCATGTTTATGATTAAAGTATCCATCTTTATTGTTTCTCTTGCCTTTAGAACACATGATTAGCGAGTAGTCTTCTACTAGGACTCGGTTTGACCCGACATGAGTAATTTCACTAATTGATTCTCATAAAGGTTAATTGTTTGGGGAAATTGGTAAGGGTAGTCTAGAGGAATGATTTAGCTTATGGATTGATTTTGGGTAGTGTCAATTTGTAACCCTTGTCCACCAACGAGAGTTGGTTAGGTTGTAAATTGGGTACCCGGAAGTTGGTCTTATCACTAACCTAGGTTGAGACCGAAAGGGAGAACCAAGGGAGGGTACCTCTAGGCTAGCGTTTGAAATCGACCTCCGAGAGGAGGAGTGGGATGACCCGGAATACGATGAGTGCTTAGTGACCTTGACCAATTACTTGACCACCTTGGAAAAATGCATGTTTTTGGGGTAGTTGAGTGTTTAGTTAGGGATTCCGACCTTCGAACCCGAGAGGGGGGGTTGGTGGGTAGTGCTAGTGTCCTACTTCGAACCCGAGAGGCGGGTCTTAGGCGAATTAGAGCCATCTCCTCCTTGCTTGTCTACCCGAGTGATTAGCCTAGGGAATCAATATGTGGAATTACGAATTGTTGTGGGAGAACCGAGTTCTAGGCTTTTTATACATTTGATTTACAACTTAATCTTTTCTTGCTCATTTTCACTTCTCTTGTTGAATTGTCATTCCTATTACTTGCTTTCTTACTTTAATTGTTTTAGTAGTTATTAATTTAGTTAATTAGTTTAATATCAACCAATTTCATGATTCACGTAGCTAACTTATAATCTAAGACAAAACTAATACTCAAACTTGATCTCCTTGTGGTTCGACCTCGACTACCCTACTACATTAGTTGAGTTATTTGTTTGATTTGGGGAGTGCGACAAACCCACTATCAATCTACCCATATATTCGACTTTGTAAGCATAAGACGGTGTAAAAGCTGAATGGTGGTACGCAAAACAACATTTATCTCAATCATATATGTAGCATGTTTGGAGAATTTGTTATATCTTTAACCAATAAAATTTGTTTTCATAATTTACAATTAAGACTGGTAATTCCCTATAAACTTCATGCAAAATATATAATATGACACCTAATTGGTAGATGTGTGAAAATTTCTTTGTAAACAATATCTTTCATGTGGCACTGGTATACTTGTTCCCTATCATCAATGTAGAGCATTCATCCCTTGGTGATATTGTTTTTGACGTTGTTACTTAAAACTAACCATGACTAAAATCTGAGTTCCAACATATAAATTTCAACATGATTAAGTAACTGCCCCTTGCCTCTATTTATCGTCATGGCGAAGCATGACCTCAATGGATATTGTCTCCGCTTAAACACGAAATAGATTTTTGTATCTGAGAACCCATCACTATCCCCGTGTACATGTATGAAGATATGAGTCATTAAAGTTGCATGTCTAGTACATAGATGTATCTTTATATCTTAGAGAATAACCAAATTCTCCAATAACTAAATATTACATTTGTCTCAATAAAATGTTTACATATGCTTCATATAAATACACAAAGACCAAGCTACAAAGAGTGGGGAATTGATTTTAATATTTTTTTAAAGATAAAGTAGAGAGTATAAAACATACCCAAAATAGAAATGTAAACTATTGACTGAAACACTTAAAAAAGGATAATGTAAACTATTGACCAGGGAGGGAGTAAATGTTTAATTTTTTAGAGTTTAGAATGGATAGTAGGCACTACTTGTAAATCCGATTAGATCTAGATTAATTTTATTAAAAAAATTGATTATATGATTAATTAACTGGCAATATGAGTTATATTAACTTCATTGTGTATGCACTTTATTGTGAAATTTCCAAGAGAAGTGGTGATTGACCCCCATAACTTTATGCAATTGTGAAATTAACCCTCATAACTTTCAATTGGAGTGATTAGGCCCCATAACTTACATCATAAGTGAAATTAAACCCCTTTATCAAAATCTCACGAGAAATTTAATTTATCATATCACAAAAGTAAAAATGTTTAGGTTCTTATGAAAAATACGAAATAAAAGTTATAAAATTAATAAAAAAAATAGCATAAATTAGATAAAATAAAATTAAAAATATTTTACGAAAAGCAAACAATTTATTATTTTTACATGTAGTACATATTTTTCAAATTTTTGTAAAAAAATTTCAATTGCAAAATATTTTGTTAGGTAGTTGTGTTAAAATCAGAGGTCGAAATAAAATATTTGCATGACAAAAAAATATAAAAAAAAATATAATAAAAGGGTAAAAAAGTATTCAAATTTTTCTATTTTCAACAATTAAAAAAAGTTTACACATAAACTTGGTAATTGTTTTTTTCCTAAAAAAATCATAACGATTTACATACGTATGTAAAAAATGGTTTAGTATGTAATACGTATGATTTTAGTATGTTATATACTTATATGTATACTTGTTGGTATAGCTGTTGGTATATAATGATATTTTGGTGAGATTTTTGATTAATTTTTTTAAAATTTTATTTCGTATTTTTCATAAGAACATACCCATTTTTACTTTTGTGATATGATAAATTCAATTTCTCGTGAGATTTAATAAAGGGTTTAATTTCACTTATTATGCAAGTTATGAGGCTTAATCACTCCAATTGAAAGTTACGGGGGTTAATTTCAAAATTGCACAAAGTTATGGGGGTCTAGTTCATTTTCAACTTAAGATAGAATGAGAAGTTAAAGTTAACATTACTTATAAATTTATACTCACTAAACTCTCTCTATATATAATTATATATGTGTGTGATTTAATAAATTTAATCTACTTAGATTAGGATAAAATTTGTTTTGTTCTTAAGAAATCTACTTTTATTAAGTTATATTTTTTTTTTTAGAAATCTTACTATTATTAGGATACATTTAATAACATTTTAGTCATTTTTAACTTAAGATAGAATGAGAAGTTGTTACTTACAATTACTTATAAATTTATACTCACTAAACTCTATATATATGCGCATGATTTAATAAATTTGATCTACTTATATAAGGATATAAAATTAAATTAAATTTGTTTTGTTTTTAAGAAATCTAGTCTTATTAGGATAATTTTAATATTTTTTTTTAGAAATCTACTCTTGTTAGGATAATTTATTAAATTTTTCTTTAAATTATAGGGTTTCTTAAAAAGTTGGACTCTCTAATATCGCTCGAAAAGTTCCTGCTTTATATATATGTATTGATTTATTCCTTGTGGTTGGCAATAGATGCAGTCGGGAGTCCAAATTGGCGATGGTGGAGAACATGTCACAGCTAACTCTGAAGATGGACGAGAAAACAAGAATTCTGGCAGGCCTGAAGTTACACAAAAGGAGTCTGTGGTGAACAAAGACAATGCGCCTCAACCCAACCTCCTAGACGAGCCTCGTCCATCACTGCGGAATTGGCTCAGTAGGTGGAAATCAAAAGTTCTAAGAATGATCACTACTCATTTAAAATCTTCACCGATACGAGAAGAGGTACGGAAAAAATAAAAAAAGTCACAATTTCTTATCCATTAAGACGCGTCTCATACAAGAACTTGTGTTAATCATAATAATCAATGTCCCGTTCTTCATTGATTCACTCACATGCCTTTACTTAAACATACGGTGTTCCTATTATATCTATTCAGGAATTCATGTCACTGTATAATCCTATGGAACTGCCTAGTGGGCTGCATAGATGTGTGATGGATAAATTAGGTGGAAGCCATGATACACTTCGTAACTATGGGAGGTCACCATTGAACAGTGATATGTTTGATCCAGACAAAGAGGACACTTATGGAGGAGGATTTAGTACTCGTACGAGGTATGCTCGAAGAGAGAGTGAAGCTAGAATTCAAACGGGAAATGTTGGCCAAGGTAATGGAACTTCTGGAGCTCGGGTATGTTGCTTATCCATCCGCTGTCCGCCTGATCAACTACACTACCTCCTCAGGGACTGAATCCAACTACGAAAATCACACAAAAGGCAAGTAGTACATCATTTATATATTACTGCTAAAATGCCTCTTATCTCATTTGAGTGATAACGTTCAACCTTGATTATCATTCCCGTCAAATATTACTCCTCATGTCTTAATCCTTTGTTTACACTTCATCAAACTACCCTACCAAAAAAGTTAAAACAATGATTCGAACGTAGGGATTGTTTTTAGCGCTCAATTTAGTTAAGCTACTAAATTTATAATTTTAATAAGCTACTTTGGCCCACTATCTAAAGAATAGATTGTTGGGCCTATTCGAGGTGATCCACATAAAGGAAGGACAGAATCCCATAAGAGGAATGTACTAGAATGTGATGATGGAGATGTGGATCCTACACCTCAGGAGAGTTTCACCAAGGCACCTCCGTTTGGTGAAGGGGAGGGAGGAGAATTGGTTAAGTACACGGAATCTTTTGACAATGCAAGGAAAACAAAGAACCTGCAGTCACGACTAAACCCAGTTGAGCCTCAGGACGGACCTGTAGGCCCTGGTCCAGCTGTAGTTAGCCGAGAAGGGCAGGAAAGGCCTTCTTTAGTGGCTCAAGCACCAGCCCATCTGGAAACCAATCTGCAGGCTCGAACTACTGCTCCTCGAGGAAATCAAGCTGTAAGTGTTTTTTTGTCGATGGTTTCCTTTACCCGCTAATCACTCATTGTAGGAAAATAAGAAGTAATCTCTATGCTGAGACACATAACAATTGCTTTTCATCCAATTTCTTCATGAGAGACGGTCTCCCAATTAAATTTAGTAATTTTCCAAATTTTTGGGCTGTAATTCTTGCCCTTTCTTCTTCTGAAGACTGCGTGGCTTTCTCGAAGAAGCCAAGATCATGCTTACTAATCTGATTTTTGTTTCAGAGAAGCATTCAACAGTTTGGTGCATGGGATACTAATCCTTCACAGGAGGCTGAGAGTTACACAATTGTATTTGCAAGGGCAAAAGAGGAGAGGCGAACACACCTCAACAATAATACTTCTCCATCATACAATAATGGTGCTGAATCATTCTATGGTGCTCCATCATACCAAAATACACCCCGTAACTATGGGAGGGCGCCATGGATCAAGGACCTTTTTGTTGACTGTTGTCGGCATCGACCGTCAGTACATGAGGACGCTTATGGAGGAGAAAGTAGAACGAGGTATGATCAAATAGGTAGT